>NC_056744.1:830962955-831262955 GCF_019279795.1 Protopterus annectens
AGTTTTGAATAACACTGTGTAGTAAGAAGCATTGTCTTGTGTTTTTATTATTAATTATACAATGACCCCCCATTAATATTCAAAAACGTGCACGCTGATTGGTCAGAGTGCACATTGTAAATCAGAGTTGTAGTAATGGAAAAAGGTCCGGTCGCCCGGACCATTACTATAACTCTTTTTTTACAGCAACGGAGAATGCAAGATCTCCGTTGCTTCACACTGTCTCACTATGTTAAACTCCTTTAACATAGCGAGACAGTTTGTAAAAAGCAACGGAGATCTTGCTTTCTCCTTTGCTTTTGTCCATAGCTCTGATGTACTGCGTAGGCATACACATGCGCAGTACATGAGAACTGCTGCAGAACACCAGACAGCTGCGGAAGGTCAGCAAGGAGGCATTATACAGTGCCATTATTTAAGAAAAGTAATTATTTTTTTCTTAAGTAACGTCATTGTATAATAGCAATAACCCACTTCTGGGTGTGGGTAATGCTGGATTTACCCATGGTTGGCTTTGTTTGGCCGCTCAGGCTTTGCCCTCGTGACCAAACCACACCAACCGTGGGTAAACCCAGCATTACCCACACCCAGGCGTGGGTTGTTGCTATAATATTTTAAACCCTTTCAACTATGGCTGGTTTGTGTAGAGATGAGTTAAGCTCTAGAGTACATTGCATGTATATAAGGATCCTGTACCAAGTCACTCAGATAAGCCATGAGACTGTTTAGTCGTACTACCAATTGGATAATAATATTGCACAGTAATAATTGGACACCCTTTCAAGGGTCTTTGGGTATCTGATAATATTAGCTGGGTAGCGGCATTCGGTACTACTGTATAGTCTGGGTAAAAGGGGCACCGCTAGAGAACCTGTGTCAGCCTTCCCCAGAAGTGTCTGTGTGGTTATATAACCTCTTATCTTAAAGTATGTGTATGTCAGCTACTTGGCAGGGACACAAAGCACTGGTTAGACAGAGAGGGTGCTGGAGATTTTAGCTTGCCCATCTGGCTGAGATCTGGACCCTATAGCTGTGCCAGTGGGGAGTCTTATTGGGGACGTGGAGAGCAAGGGAGCGACCAGCCCCGGACTGACTGATCTCTGTGTGCTCTTAAGGGAAATTGCACTTTACTGTGTGTATTTGTTATCCTTTCCTAATATATGAGACGCCCTCTCTGGTGTTTAGTGTTGAGGATTGAGGCTCCTTGATTGCTGGGCCAGGGCATGGGTGTCTCACACACACACACACACACACACACACACACACACACACACACACACACACACACACTGTGTGTGTAATGTTTGTATGTGTATATATCTATATCTATGTGTGTGTGTGTGTGTGTGTATGTGTGTGCATATATATATATATATATATATATATGTGTGTGTGTGTATATATATATATATATATATATATATATATATATATATACATAGTGTGTGTTCTATGTGTGTATGTATATGTATTTTTTTCTGCGTGTGGGTGTGTGTCTGTGTGTGTGTGTGTATGTGTATATATATATATATATATATATATAATGTATGTGTGTGTGTGTGTGTGTGTGTATATATATATATATATATATATATATATATGTATATGTATATATAATGTGTGTGTGTGTGTGCATGCATGCATGTATACAACAAACACCGAAGAACTAACAGAAGAAATAAACTTATAAATAAAAAAAGATGAAAACTGGTATTTAGTGCTTTCATTCTTTGTTTTAAGAACTTCATCAGAAATAAGCATTCTGGGTAGCAGTAAGTTATATAAACGTTAAAAGTCATATAGTTAAAAACAGCCTATCAAGTAAGATAATTTAAATAACACACAAAGCAGCATCCTCTAAGATGACCAGCCAAACAGCTGAGAATAACACCTTAAAGTAGCAATGACTATGAATAAACAGGTGGGGGTAGTTTTCCAACTCTGCTAACCCATCGTCAAGCACATTTAAATGCTCATTTATTCCTGGAGAAGCTTTAGCATTAAGTCTAAGTTGCCACTTGAGCTCTTTGACTTCCAGCAAAGAGTCTGCATCTCAGAAAAGTACATCTAGCTGTTCTAACAAAAAAAGAAAGAAAAGCTAAGGCATAACCAACTATGTTTTCCCAAGGCATTGCTAAGATCCCTTGAGCGTATTGCAGCACAGTGCTCTTTAATCCAGTCTGAAGTTTCCTGCAAGTCTTTCTGCTGTAGAAGGCATATACTACAAAAGAACTGTGACAATTAAAAAACCTATTGAAACATACTGTAGAATGGCAATGTTTAAATACATAATCCGTTCCTATGTAAATATATTTACACACTACACAACCCCCACATGCAGACATACCCGTTCGTTTGTCAGCTGTAGGTAAATTTGTCAGCAAGAAAGGTGGCTCATTGTTTTCAGAATACCCTCTTAAGGTCTTAGTCATTTTATAGGAGAAGTTCGGACTACCCCCTAAAGTATCATCTAGCTCTTCATGGCTTGTAATAATTGTTCAATTCCTGGAAACAATATCTCTAATAGCAGTCATATCTCTACTGATCGTAAGTGGAAAGCTGCAGCTCCTATCTGAGTTAGACCTGCAGCTTCTCTCTGGAATAAAACCAAACCTTAGAACTGGTCTGAATCTGGTGTGTCAAGCTGAAGCAACCTCAGATGAAATCTGGTCTGTGAGCTGCCCCGGGTAATATTTTTGCAGGAATAATTTCGTTAAAAAGTAGACTCTCTGCAAAAAGTGTTATCATCGCTTACTATACGTGAGAGTCTGATGAATTGTCCATTCACCACATTCCTTTTCATGAAATGTGGATACTGGCTTGTGTAAATAAAGGTAATTGTTTATTTCTGTAAGTTTTTTTTCCGATAGATGTTAGAACACAGTGTGTCATTAGCCGTGTTCAGTGTAATCATTGTATCAAGGAAAGAAACTGTAGAACTATATCCTGACACAACCAACTGTAAGAAACCAATATTTTCTGACAGGGATAGCACAAACTTGGAGAGCTATTACTCAGTACTTCTCCATACAAAATATATGCCATCAATATAACGACGATAAATTGGAGTGTGCTGAAAACCAAATAAATAGACTAGTGTCTCCATTTCTCATATGCTTAATACCATACGCCGGGGCCATTTTGGACCCCATAGCTACACCTTTAACCTGTTCGTAAATGTTTCCATTGAAGTGAAAAAAATTGTAGGCAACACTGCAGAAATAAGCTTACACATTATTTCCATGGGAAATTTTGCATGTTTAGATACAGCTGAATGCAGTCTAACCCTTCTTGGTGGGGAATATTAGTGTATAGGGAAACAATGTCTAGCGTAACTAACATGCAGTTAGAAGTGTTAGTTTGCTTTGACCAAGTCACTCAAAAACCCCAAGAATCTCTCAAGTAAAAGGGGGTGGTTTGCACGATAGGGTTAAGCACAAAATCAGTGTATTCTGTCATCTTTTCCATCTTTGTCCTTTTATTAAAACGCATATGATGGTATGGAGGATTTTGCACATCCTTATGAATCTTAGGGATGCCGAAAAGTTTGCCTAAACTGGGATTAGGAACCAACATAAACATATAGTCATCCAACGTAATGTAGTGGTCTTGTTTCAGACTTAGGAGCAAAGTGCCAGTAGTGGCAAAGTGTGCATATACGTGATCAATGTCAACTACTTTATAAAACTCATTATTTACCAATGCCGACGCAGTCTTGGCTATATATTCCTCTTGTTCCATGAAAACATTTCTTGTACCTTTATCAGCTTTCATTATACGAGCTGCTTAATCTGTGTGAGGTTTCTTGGAGCTCGTTATTCTGCAGCAGTCTAATTAAACCATTTAACAGTGCATGTCGTTTCAAGCAAACCTCTGAGGTCCCATTCACGTACTTTAAGAAAGGTTTGTAATGTATTCTGCAGTACTGGATTATAAAGACTTTTCTTTCTAAGAGATGCCACTTCATTTTTAAATGTCTTGCCCCCCTGCAAAAACATTATTGGTAACATGGACTTTCAACATTGGAATTTCTAGTGTTTGATTGTCGATTCCGTGGTTACCATTTCTGATATTGTGGTCATTTTGTATTACCACATTCAGAAAACTGATTTGATCAGAAGGTGGACAATTGTTTTGATTTTTTCCACATTTTGATAGTAAGCATACACACACGGGTCTCCTTCAGAACATCAACGCACCTTTTGTCGACTTTCAAAATGTTGAGACAAAAACTTCGTAAGTTTACAGTCATGAACTTCCGGAACATCGTATTTCCTCTCCGGGAAAGTAATCACTTAACCACCACAGTGAACTTTGGCTTTTCTCCGCTGTAATGTGATCTTGGAATTGTTATATTTAAGTATGGGTGGGGTGGCGGCAAAGCCTCCCAGTTCGGTGGGTGTAGTTTGTTACAGTTAGTGATTTATATTGTTGGTGGCCAAGTGTTTAGTTTCCCGAGAGGAAATAACGATGTTCCAGGAATTCATGATTGTAAACTTACGACATTTTAGTCTCAACATTTTGAAAGTCGACAAAAGGTGGGTCAGTGTAATGAAGGGGACCGATGCACACACATACATATATTATATACATACATACATGCACACAAATATAAATAAATACAAGATGCAGATGTGTGTGTGTGTGTGTGTGTGTGTGTATAATATATATATATATATATATATATATATATATATATATATATATATATATATACATATATAAAAATGTGTGTATATGTATAATGTTTGTGTATGTCGCAACATGTTAGTGGTATGCTCATAGTTTTTTACGAGGCATGTACTCCATGAAGCCATTAAGAAGCTTAGCTGAAATTCCCATTGGTACTAAATTACTTTTTGGTTAAATGAATTTCTGAATGTCACACAGTAAACCAAATGAAGGCTAAGGGACTCAAACCCTGCACCACAGGAAATAGCTTGTGAGCAGCTTATGGCCTTAATCCTCTTCATCAACTGAAAGGGTAATGTTTGAACATGCCTGCTAACCACTGTAAACAACTCCCCTAAAACTTGCATCATCTCCCAGCATTGCTTTATGCTGATAAACCAAAAGAATCACTGAAAGGCACAGAGACTATAATGGAATTAACGTAAACTTTCTTTATGTGCTGCTTTCTTTAAATGATTTTTTCTTGCAGGTTTAGTTTCTGTTTATACACTGCTGATTTTTCCTGTAAAGCTGATCTATTTCAAGGTGCAGATATTGTTAAATAGATGAACTACGTGTGTACAGAAACTCCTTATCATTAACTAGTTGATGTATCAAAAGACTTGATTCTGAAAACAAGAAAGTAATGCTCTTTCTGTCCCTCTAATTTTATTTTTAAGGGCCAATCCTAAATCTTTAATGTTGAGATGCATGTGCATGAAGTACCTTGCACTGTTTGTTTTGGGTACAAGTTTCATAATGAATGTCAAAGTGGTAAGTCGCAAATGGTGTTCCCTAATTCTACAGAACAAAATATTTAATGTCTGGCACAAACGAGTTCATATCACTAGATTGAACACAATCTGTTAAAAGGAAGAATTTTTGAGTACAAATTTCATGACAAGTGGTGAAGACATCAGGTACAAATGCAGTTCCTTAAACCTCCAGAACAAGGTGTTTCATGTATGACATAAATGGGTTGCTCTAACTTTATCAAATGTGATCTGACACGAAAGAACAATCTTGCATTGAAGAAGCACGAGTGTTTCAGCATGCCAGAACACTTCAGAAGTACCAAATGTTTTATACGTCTGTCTGTGCTTGCTTGTATGAGGTTTAGGGGTTAATATTAGATGTGTGTGATGTAGATAGGGTTATGGTTAATGTCATTGTTAGGATTGGAGTTAGGATTAGGGAGCTTCCCTTTGCACCATCTCACTCCTGTGCTAACTATAACCATATCGCTAATCCTTATAACCCCCATGCTACATCTGGCATAAGTCCCGAAGTAGCACTGTGGTTCCATAGCTACCTCTCTATTCAGAACTTTGACACATCTTATCTTTCTTTTCCAGAGCATCCTGAAACAAAGGAGTACTACAGGGTTCATTCCTGGCTCCTGTAGTGGTTTTGTTTTTATAAACAACTCCCCTAAAACTTGCATCATCTCCCAGTATTGCTTTATGCTGATAAACCAAAAGAATCACTGAAAGGCACAGAGACTATAATGGAATTAACGTAAACTTTCTTTATTTGCTGCTTTCTTTAATAAGACTTCTTCAGAAACAGTATCATCCCTAAAAACCCAGAACTATATATACATTTAAACCATCTAATAGAAAATAAAAAACAGTTAAACAATTAGTCAAACATTCTAATCATAAAAACTTTGTAATAAGTAATTCTCTAAAAGAGAGGAATAATGCATATATAAATATAAATATACATTTCATGTTTGTGTGTGGAAAAATGCAAAGATAATTACATCATATCGCTTTAAAATTTTACGCTTTTTGTCTTTCAAAAACATTTGATATTAACCATGTTGTTTAAACCAGGGTGTTTGTCAGTCACTAGTTTAACTTACCACACAGCTTCTGTCTTTTCCACCTTGTTCTTATAGTTGCTACCTCTTAAATCCAATGGGACAACTTCTAGTACTGAAAATACATTTTTTTATATGTCTTACAAATTTTGGAATGTTTAAATAATGCATTCCTTTTATTTTTTTTCTTTGTAGAATATATATGCTCTTTAATCCTTTTCTCTAAACACCTAGTGGTCATGCCCACATAAAAGGCATTCTAGCCCAAACACAAACTTATATAAATCAATCCATTTGACTTGAAGGAAAATTTCCCATTAATAGCAATAGAATGTTGTATATGATCCATTAACATAGGATCATAGGAAGTTACTAGGCTATTGACCCTGAGGCCCTTATAAGCCTAGCCAAGATTTAGCCCATGTTTAGACAAATCAGCACTCAAAAAGCCCCTGTCCAGCAGGGACACAGGTGGACTCTCAGGCGTGTATTTTCTGTTTCCCATCCAGTTATTCAGGTTGCACCTAAAAAGGGAAAATGAGGTACTGTGCTTGACGTGGAGAGGGAGTCTATTCCACAGATGGAGGAGTCTCTGAGACACATCTGTCCCACCAACAAGTCCTGTTGATATCACAGATCATGTTGAGCTCACGCGTGTGGGTTACTCGGGTGGACCTTGACTTGCAGATATGCAGCAGTCCCATCAAGGCGGGGTCTGATATTGCTTTGTATGCCAGACAGAGGTCACCTCTATGGAGTCTGTATGAGACTGAGTAGAGGGACTGGTCTTTTAAGCCTACCAGTGTAAGGTAGATGTTTGAGGACCAGGATTCTTCTGATGAGGAACCTCTATAGATTCTCCAGCTGCTGCATGTGTTTTGTGAGGTACATGCTGAAGGGGGCATTTGTACTCAATAATTGGCCTTGTAAGGGAAGAATACAGGGATGTTATGACCTCCTTGGCCCTGGATGAGATACCCCCACTTATGAGGTGGGCCATGTAGAATGCTTTCCGTACAACGAAAGCAATATGGTGATCGAAAGTCAGGTTGCTGTCTACCTGGGTGCCCAAATCCCTCATGACCGATTTGCGTGTTTAGGACATTGTTATTAATGTGATAATATGTGGGGACATCACTCTCCCCAAAGGGGATGATGATGCATTATTTGGCATTCAGCTTGTGGCCATGTTTCTGGCATCAGTCATTTGTTTGGGTGAGACCCTCTTAGAGGACGTCCACATCACTTGGGGGAATTGATGACCATGCTTAGCTTGCAGTCATCTGCAAACTTGGTCGGCCTAGCCCACTGGTTTTGGCCTGCACCTCAGAGAAGTATATCCTAAGTAACGGAGGCCCTAAGACCGATCCCTTGGGTACGCCGCTTGTTACGGGTCTACTGCTTGAGGTGGCTTCCCCTGTTTTGATTAAATGGGTTCTATCAGTGAGCCAGTTTGCTACCTGTCTGGTAATATATGGACTGATGCCTAATTGAGAGAGTTTATAATGCCCAAGTGGGGAATAGTGTCAAAGACTTTGACCAGGTCAAGGTAGGCTGTGTGTACCATGTTCCCCTCGTCCATGGCTTTGGTGACTGTGTCAAATAAGTTGACCAGATTTAACAGATATGACCTCCCCTTGACAAAGCCAAACTGTGTGGGTTCAAGTGTTTGGAGGTTGCCAATGTCCCTGTTAATCAGGTCTATGATAATCCATTCCATGGCCTTGGAGATCAGGCTAGTTTGGCTGATGGGTCTATAATTTCCCGGATTGGTGGACACTCCACCTCTGTGTAAAGGGATGACAGTGGCTGTCCTCCAGTCTGCTGAGACAAAGGTGATACTCCGCCTTTGGTTGAATAGGGTGCCGCAGGTTCATGCCAAATGCAGCCTGGGATGTTGTGTGGTCCCATGGAGGCTGTATTTTTTGCCTTTGAGAGGGCAGTGATGACCTGTTCCCTAGAAATAAGGGGAGGGAGCAGGTACTGGGGATGTCCTGATTTACTGATGAGGTGGATAGAGGAGTGAAGGTTTCGCTGAATCTGTCAGCCAGTAGGTTGGCTATAGCTACAGCATTTGTGTATGTGGTGTCCTTGACCAGCAGGTCTGGGTACTTCCTTTGAGATTGTGACATATGTGAAGAAGGCCTTATTATTGTCTCTAGTATATGTGGCCAAGTTGGACTTGAAGTTGGCTTTAGAGGATTTCTCTAGTGCTCTTATTTGCTTATTCAGGCTAAAGAGAGATTGCTTCCAGTTGCACACCTGCTACGTCTTGGTCCTGGGCAGCAGTTTTTTTTTTCCTTTTGTTATATAGTTTATTTGTTGCATATGTCCACCAGACAGGTTTACTCTTCCTTGTGGAGGATGATTTTGTCCTGTCAGGTATTTCTGATTCCATGCATCTATATAAATGCTCGTGTAGTACTTTTGTGTAGATTTGGACATTGGTGCCAGTTCCTACAGAGAGAGAGGGGGCTGTGAAGCTGTTTATACCATCCCTCAGGAGGTTGTAATCAGCTTTGGAGAAGTGTTTTTGTTTGACCCTAGCTGGGGGGCAGGGGAGATGGTGCTTTTGAAAGTGACCGCTTTATGGTCTGATCTTATCAGGGAGGATGATACTGTAGGGCTGCTGCAGTGGTTACTCATGTTGGTTAATACCAAGTCCAGGATATTGTCATCTCTTGTGGGGATACTGACTAGCTGTTCCAAGGCATTTGCAGTGATAAAATTGAGGAATCTCTGGGCATTTGTGTTCTGGCATGAGTAGTTTTTCCAATCTATGGTTGGGTAGTTAAAGTTGCCCAGGATCAGGGTAAAGGGTTGAATCTTGATAGATTCGAAGAGGTCCAGTTAGGTGGAGTGGGCATCTTGAGTTAAATTTGGGGCCTGTAGCTAGCTGTGATTTGAATAGGGGTCCTTTTCAAATAAACCTGCAAACTCAGCATAACCCACACTTGTACCTCCCTTTGTTTTTGTTAGTTAATGTGGGAAATGTTTTAGTGCTATCATTTTGTAACATAGATTTTAAATTATTGATTTTAGTGTAAACAAATCTGGAGGAACTGCCAGTGGTTCTAAATAAATCCCCATTACCCTCTAGTATCTTCAGTTTGCACTAATGACTGCATGAATAGCATGCTAATCTAGTGACGTATCTAAAAAAAAAAAAAAAAAAAACATACTGTGGTCTTGTCCACAAAAGAACCTATTTTAAATCAATATTTTTGCAATTATTGAAAGATTTAACTAAAATTAATTGATAGGAACAGAGTCCCCTTTTGAATCTAACTTCTTCCACTGGTTTCCACTAAAAAATCTGTATTTAACATCTACAAATAAATAACCAAGTTATAAAATTAAGTTCTTCCATAAACTTACTGTCATCCATTGTCACTCTAGAAGCTCTAATCAACTGTGCCCTTGGAATGGTCTTTTTAATAAATTGTGGATGGTTGCTTCTTTAATGTAGGTAGCTGTTGGAAAATGTATTTTTCTTATAAATACAGCTGTCAAATTTTCCATTCTCACTATTCCAGCATGACAGCAAACGTCCAAAAAGATAACTTTAGATCCAGTTTCTCCTATTTGCAAATTAAAAAAAAAAAATCAGACTTCTTCAAATAACAAACAAATAATAAACATTCATTATACGTACTGTCAGTAATAAAAATAATAAAAAAAAAAACAAAATCATCAACAAACCTTTTGTAGTAAATGATTTTACTTTTTTCCTTAGTGGGGGCCAAAAAGTAAGCTTCGTACTAATGTAAAACCAAATTGTCAAAGGCAGAGGCCACTGCGGACCCCATTGCCACCCCCCTTGACCTGCCTGTAATACTTATTAAATAAAGAAATAGTTATTCTGTAACAAAATTTCCATTGACATACAGTAAAGAACAATCATTTCATTCGGTATGTCAATATACTTATGTCATATATAGTCTTACATGTTCTATGCCAACATCTTGTGGATACTAGTAAAAAGGGAGCAAATATTGACTGTAATCATTTGATTTTTTTCACCATTATACTTGTCTAAAAAGTCCCAGGAATCCCTTAAATAGGAGGGCAACTTCTGTACTAAGGGATCCAGCACTGCATCAAAAAATTAATGAAATGTCTTCTGTAATACTGTTTGGGGCTGACACAGTAGGCCTAAACGGTGGATGGGTAGCATTTTTATGAATCTTGGGAATTCCAAATAACACACCTATGGTAGTATTATCAATTTTGAGAAAGTCATACAATTCGGAAATTAATTACATTGTTCATAAAACATTCATACAACATTTAGTAGTCTTGTAACTTCTATGAACATCATTTAACAAAACCAATGTATACTTTCTTACTTTGTTTTAACATGTTTTCCACAGATGTAACATGAGCATCACTATCCATAATTACAAGCCCCCCACCCTTAGCAGCTTTCATAAACTTGAGTTCTGAATGTTGTCTTAGTTCACTTAATGCTGTTCTTGTATTTTTACTTAAACTGTAACATGCTGTCTTACCTTTTTTACTTAATAATTCAACAATTTCTTTCACACATTCATTAGAAAACTTTTAAGGTGTTATTTCATTCTCAAAGTATTGTGCAAATTAATATCATGTAATAGATATTTTAAATTTAAATTTCTAGTAAAGAATTTTAGTTACAAAAGTGTCTTGGTTAGATCAGGTCTCTCTAGGTATAAAATTCAAACCTAATTCCAGTACCCAGAGATGAATAAGATTTAAACTTGGATAAATTAAATATGTTACAGTCATAACTCACTGCTTGTCCTTTAAAGAGTCTGTGTTCTCTTTTGCTCTCTGTTTTTTCCTCTCCAGTTCGGTAACTGTCCTCCTCTTCTGCCATGAAAAGAGTTCTTCGGCCTCACATCCAGAAAATTAGTTTCCAAGGAGTTATGTCCAGGGGAGTAGAGTGGAAGTTCAGGAAAATCACCTGTGGCATTCTCACTCGAATTGGACTGTTGACCTTCTGGTTCTTCCAAGGAAAAACCTTACAAAAGGACGTCACAGCTGACTACCTCAGCAGGGGCAAAACTACAATTGAAAGAACCATCCAAACCAATAGAGGAAGGGAAACCATTCACAGATTCGATTTTTAAAGGTGGAATGGTTCTTTGAGAAAACAGGTGCCTTGTTCTTTTTAAAACTGGGATTGAAAGGGGAATATGCAGTGTTTGTATCATAAGCCACTTTCTTGAAGTATTACTGTTTTCTCAAACCGTTTGACTTTAAGCAGTACATTGTCGTATTCACTATGCATCTCTGGTATATTAGAAAGCATGACATTTATCTAAAAATCTACCTTAAGGGCATTTTCCTGTAGCCTCCTTCATTAGGCTGATAATATTCTTAATGAGTAATTTAAAATCTCATGTCCGGCATTGTTGAAGAAATCCAGTCAATTTGGAGTAAAAGGAATCTTTAACGGTAGTTCCATTGGGACTCTTAAAGAAACAAAGTCCCTTGGGAACCTTTTTTAAGTTAATACAATGTTCAGAATATTTGTTTTCAATTGCCAACGCGTGATATCTCTTAAGGCTTTTTTCAAATTCAGCCAACAACCCCTTCAGTTCATATTTAAACAGATGTCCACTCTGTGCTTGCCCAACACACAGAAATGGATCATAATTTAAATTTAAAATTATGTTTACATCTCTGAAACAAACCATTCTAAAACAGGGGGAGTGGCAGATGGTAAGTTACCTTCTATCACTGTTCTTTGGTCCTCTTCAGAACTACAGGATTCATATCTGATGTTGTATTCCATCTCTCTCTTAGTCAAAACTTCGAGAGGCTTTTGCATCTCTTTGAGAGTATCCAGTAAGACATGAAACATGTTGTCTTGACTGTCTGGCACTGGATGGATAGTTAAATTCAGTAATTTGTCTCTGCTGGCACTGGGCATCATAATAGTCTTAGAAACAAACTAAAAACTTAAGAGTAAGACCAATCTGACGGTGGTAAAAATTGTTCGAGAAAATAATAATAAACCAAAAGAACCACTGAAAGGTACAGCAGAAAATTACTACAGAATTAGCGTAAACCTTCCTTATTCACCGCTTTCGTCAGAAGACTTCTACAGAAACCATAGCTTCCCTAAAAACACAGAACTGTATATACATTTAAACCATCCAGTAGAAAATAAGATCCAATTAAACAGTGGTCTGTCATGCTATTTGTGCAGTCTTTAGTCCAAACTGGAAGATACTGGAAGGTAATGGGGATTTATTTAGAACCACTGGCAGTTCCCCTAGATTTGTTTACACTAAAACCAATAATTTTAATTCTATGCCTTATTGAATTGTTAATGTGATAAGTAACACTTCTGCCTATTCCTAGCTGTACATAGAACTTCTGCTTGTGAAGTGTCCCACTTATTATAACTAAAGTGTTGTTTTTACTCTTCATTCTATTTTCCGTGCTATAGCTTCCAGCCTGGCTTTTTTCCTAACTATCAAAACTGTGAGAGTCCAGTGGCAGCCCACCCTCAATACAAGTCCTGCTCCCCTATCAAAAGACTAAAGAAAAGGAAAATTGTACACAGTAAAGTAAAGTTTAATTTTGATTTTTTTCCTGTCAGCTAAAGGAAATGTGTAACTTACTGTTAGCTGATACCCCCCGTGAGCACGCTACCTCAGAACACCATTACTTCCTGCCTATCCATAGATACTTGATCTTCCTCTTGGAATACCTGACCCCTACCCCCCAAATCTAGCTTTATCTACTGATTTGATTGTTTACACATTCTAGAAGTGTAGCTGCAACTGTTACCTTGCTGTCTTGGAATCCTAGCAAGACTATACTGTTAAATTAAAAACAACAAAAGAATAAAAGTGAAAACAAAGTGATTGTTTCTTTCAGCTGATTGTGTATCATTTCCCTTAGATGTATCTGAGACCTGACTATCGACCTTCTGCCCTGACTCCTTCATAGAACAACTCTCAAGAATTAACTGCTACTCTCCCCCTTGACGAAGCTGTCCATTCTTTTAATACCACCTTTCTTAACATCCTTAACTCCCTCGCCCCTCTCCGCACAGTCAGAATTAAATCTAAAACAGCTCCTTGGCTTACTAAAGCTGCTCGTGCCCTTATGAAAAACAGAGATAGGATATGAAAACTATGGAATAAAACCAGTAAGGAAACCTCCATAAAAACTTCTCCAAAGCCAACTTCATGCTACTGAAGTCAGAAGTTACAAACTTCATGACACCCATGCAGATGGGAACTGAAAGTTCGACTGCTGAGTCCTACACTAAGGCACTGTACGAGCACATCCACTCATGCATTAATTGTGCCATCCCAAATAGAACCAAGATGCTCGCCTCCAAAAAAAAAAAAAGGAAGCCAGTCTGGTGGTCCCCTGCATAAACAAACTTTACAACAAAAGGAAGAAACTGTTGCAGAAAAGAGGAAAATCCCAGGATGCAAAAAACTCTCTTATCAGCCTCAGTAAGAAGCTGAGATCCCACATAAAATCCTCCAAAGCTAGTTGCGAAAATAAAATTGCCAAAGATTCCAAAGACAACCACAAGGCATTCTATAACTATGTCAAGAATCTAAATGGCAATGCTCAGATCTGCTCTGAGCTACAACAGAATGGCATTAAATATACTGATCCCAGGGATATTGCCAGTATCCTGGCAGATCGATTCAATGCCAACTTCACCCCCCTCTCAACCCCTAAATGGCCCATCTGAATACAGGAAGATTGCTAAATTCCGGTAATAATAGCCACACAGGTAAAAAGGCACTCTCCAAAGCTAAGAATACAGCATCCATGGGACCAGATGACATCCCGGGCTGTGTACTACATGAACTACAAAATGAACTGGCACCTCACCTAAGTGTCATGTTTAATCATACCCTCACCTCAGGCTCCGTGCCCACTGAGTGGCACACAGCTACAGTTATCTCACTCCACAAGGGGGATCCACCACCCCATCAGTCTGACAAGCCTGATCTGCAAGGCCATGGAATGTATTATCATGGAACTTATAAACAAAGACATTGGCAACCTTCAAACACTGGTCCCCACCCAGTTTGGGTTCGTGAAGGGCCGATCTTGTCTCCTGAACCTGATTGACTTCTTCGAATCAGTCTCCAGAGCCATGGACGAGGGTAAGGCAGAGTCCACACAGTCTATCTGGACCTCGCCAAGGTCTTTGACACCATCCCCCACTCTGGAATCATAGTTAAACTTAGTAAGCTGGACATTAATCCGTACGTCACTCGATGGGTTGCCAACTGGCTTACTTACAGAACCCACACTGTAAAAGTAGCTGACACCAAATCCAACTCCAGACAAGTGGAGTACCTCAGGGTTCAGTCCTGGGACCTCTCTTGTTTGGCATGTACTACTCTGAAGTACAGGCCAGCAAGTTTACAGATGACTGCAAACTGGGAGCCATTATTGAATCCCCAAATGATGTGGATACTCTACAAAATGGCCTTACAGAAACCGATGCTTGGTGCCAGAGTCATGGGCTCAAGCTCAATGCCATGAAATGTATAGTTATCCCCTTTGGGAAAGAAACATATACCCGTGCATTACCACATAGGTGGCAGTACACTAAACACTGAAAGTGTGATAAGAGACTTGGGGACACAGGTGGACAGTGGTCTCACCTTCAATAACAACATCACCACAACAGTCAGGAAATCCTTCTATGTGGCACACTTCATCACTAAGAGCTTTTCATCCAGAAAAAAGGAGGTAATTTTCCCTCTGTACTCATTCCTCATTAGACCCATTATGGAATACAACCCCCCATTTGGTATGCACCTCCCAAGACATCTGCAACAACTGGAAAGGCCGCAGAAATACCTCACTAAAAGAATCGCAGGCCTAAAGCAGATGGCCTGTGCTGACAGCCTTAAAAATCTCCAGCTATACTCTGTCGCATATCGTCTACTCCGAGGTGATCTCTGCTTAACATACAAGGCCACATCAAACCCTGAGCTGTTGGACATGCTACACTTAAAGAAATCCCAATCCCTCAGAGCCACACGCTCCAGGGATGTAAACCTTGTCATCACAATAAACAAAACATGCTGGAGGGATAGGTTCCTGACCCAGAGACTCCCCAGACTCTGGAATAGACTGCCCATACATTTCAAGCAAAGCGCCTCTGTGGCCCTTTTCGAAAGTAACCTTGATGATTGGATGGGAGAAAGAAAATTCACCCTGGGGATCACGTCAGTCGTCCTGCTAGACAGGGTTCCAGGGAAGTAAATAGTGTGGGAAGAAATAGCCAGGGAATTGTTATGGCTAGGCTTGTATAGGCCCTAGGGCAGATAGCCTAGTACCAACATATGATCCCCTCTGTTCTATAAACCAAGTCAAAAAAATCATCCACAATGACAAAAAGAACTTCTACACTAACCCCCCAATACCCTTAAATCAGACCCCGCAAAATTCTGGAACTCCATCAATCACATACGACACCCTGGAAACCCTTCCCCTACTAACCCTTGCCAAACACACCAGACGAAACCGCTACCATCTTCAACCATCATTTTATTGAATCTATAACCTCCTTAATTAACTCTCTCCTGACTAGTAACAGTGCCAACAAACCCTCTAACTCCTCTTCTCTTCCCAACCCCCAAGATTCTTTCTCCCTCAAAGCTATACCAACAAACTATATAAAATCTTTGCTCTCTAAACTTAAACCCTGCTCCCCTTCAGTTGATAATCTACCCTCCTATTTCCTACAGATTGCAGCAGAACCCCTAGCCTACCCAGTATATATCTTAGTCAACCACTCTGTTACTGAATCCTTTGTCCCCTCCATATGGAAAAATTTCTATACATTACCCATACACAAAGGAGGAAACTCCTCAGACATATCTAACTTCAGACCAATTGCCATTCTGTCTCCCCTCTCTAAAATTTTAGAAAAATGTATTCACAATCAGGTTATGCACTACTTACTTCTGGAAAACCTACTTACACACACACAAACCACGACTTTTGTCCCAGACACAGTACCACAACCATACTAATATCCTTCATAAATACTATATCTCTTGCTCGTGAAAACAATAAACTTGTCTCTTGCCTGTTTCTGGACCTCTCCAAAGCATTTGACACTGTCTCCCATCCTCTTCTCCTGGTCAAACTAACTAATCTTAATTTCTCTTCTCCTACTATTTCATGGTTCTCAAGCTACCTCTCAAACTGCCAACAGTCAGTCAAATGGCTCTCTGCTCAACCCCCCCCCCCCACTGTGGAAATGGGAGTCCCCCAAGGATCTATCCTTGGGTCTCTACTCTCTAATATTTTCACTAATCTATTACACACCTCTTGCTCCCAGTCATCACTTGTACAATACGCTGATGACTCTTCTGTCATCACCATTGCAGACAATCCATCAGACCTCCACTCTACTACACAAGCATCATTTAATTCCATTGAGACATGGCTTAGTGACCAGTTAATTCTCAACCCAAAGAAATCTAAGCTCTTACTCTTTCTCCATAAGAACCTCTCTAATCTCAAATCTACTTTTACTATTCAATCTAGCAACAACACAGTCATCACTGTAGAACCTAGCACAAAACTGCTAGGATTCATAATAGATGATCAGCTTAAATTTGATAGAAATGTCACAAACAGTTTTAAAAAGACACACCAGAAACTCGGACACCTTTACCGCAACAAGAAATTATTAACCAGCAGGGCCAAAATAACTCTCTCATGCATTTCTTCTTCCTACTCCAGCTGTCACTTATTCACATATCTGGACTCCACACTTCTCACTAAACTAGAAACTACCTATAATAATGTGGCCAGATTCTCTGCAAACCAAACCTACAAGTCTCACCACTGCATATCTCTTAAGCAACTAGACTGGCTAGAATCCCCCCCCTCCTCAAGCTTCATCAACTACAACTTATCCACTCCATCCTATATTTGCCCTCCTTCTGCCCTAGCCTTACTTCACTTATATCCAAATACTATACACCCTAAACAGTTCAAAACTGCCACTCATGAATACCTAAAGAAAAACTGGTCTTGCTACTGTACTCCCCTATGACCCTCTTTCTCCTTAGTATCCAACACTCCTCTCTCTCCTCTGCCCATCTTACCAATACCCTCTTTCCTCAGCCCATCTTACCTACACCCTCCCACCACTTCCTTTAACACCCCTTCTTCCTTGTCTGATCTTCCACCTGCACTGTCTAACAGCTTCCTTTTATTTATTCTTTCCCCCATCCCAACCTCCCGTCTCTCATGTTTCCTCTTCAGTATTTTTTTTCTCCTGTTTCTCTCCATATTACTCAAAGGTAATTTACTATAAACACATTATTCTGCTGATTTTTTAGACCATCCTTGTCACCTGGTACTGTCTCTCCTCCTTTATCTCTCACCAGTTCATACCATGTTTATTACCACATACCCCTTCTATATACTTCTGATCGTATATGTAAAGTTTATTCTATTTTCTGGTTTACTGAGTCCATCCTAGATGTGCATTTCCTTTTCAAAATGTTTTGCCTCACAATAGTGCTTTTTGGTTTCTCTATATCACTTCTCTACCATTGCAAATATTATATAGATGTTTTTGAAACTTTTTTTTTTTGCGTACTCCTGAATGTATAATTCTTTTTGTGTATGTAACTGAAATGTATTTTTAAGTTTTTGTATGTGATGTATAATTTGATCTCACTGTGGAGCTTTTCTTCCCGGGCCTCTGCTGAAAATTGGCTTCGTTCCAAGTTGGACTTTCCCGGTTAGCAAATGATAAATACATAAAATAAATAAATTATATACAGTATTTGTTTGATATTCCTGGGAGATTTTCCTGCAAGTCAAAAGGGACTGGTTTATATAAGTTTGTGTTCAGACTGTAATACCTTTTATGTGGGCATGACCAATAGGAATTTAGAGAAAAGGATTAAAGAGCATATATTCTATTAAGACAAAAAGATGAAAGGAATGCCTTATTTAAACCTTCCAAAATTTGCAACAAATATTGGATTTAATGGTGGAAACTATAAGAACAAGGTGGAAAAGAGAGAAGCTGTGGTTGGTCAGGTTGATCTTTTACACAGTTGTGTTCTTGTCATATCCATTTGAACCTGATTTTTTTTAAATGAAAACCCTCAAAAAACACCCCATAACTTGTTAACTTGATATAAACACACACAGCTATGTACATCTTCAAATAATGAAGTTTAACCCTCCTAATGAGCAGTTGTCCCAGATTGACAGCTATAGTCACAGGCTTGAATTAACCTGTTTAAGGTTCTCCATGCTAAGAAGCATGGAACAGCCTCTGTTTTTTCATGGAGCAGCCTGTGTTTTTACTTTATTTTATTTTTATTTTTATTTTATTTTATTTTACATTTGTTAACCGGGCTAGTCCAACTGGATACATGTCCATTTTCAGTGGAGGCCCGGGGAGAAAAGCTCCACTACAATCTACTAAAACAAGTTAAAAATATCACAAAATGCAGGAATACAAAATTATACAGTACTATAAAAACATACATTAAACCTGCTGCAAGTTATATATGCAATAGAGTTCAATATGAGGCTTAGCAGGGGACAAAAATTAAAATTCAAATAAACAGCTAGGATAGTGTATTGCAGCATTGAAAGAAGTTGACAAAAATATAGATATATTTCTATTTAAAGAAAGAGTCACAGGGACACTTATGAAGAGGAAACTCTAGTAAGCTGGAATTGAGAAAAAGAAGTAAGGGGATGAAAGAAGCAGATGGCTGGAAGGAAAAAAAAACGGTTAGGGTTGTTACAAGAGCATAGCCAGTGATTGGAAAGGAAAAGATTTAGTTTAGCTTTAAATAATGGGAGTGAAGTTATGGTAGTGAGGTCTTGAGGTAGTTGGTTCCATATTTTGCCAACTGAGTTGAAGAATGTGGAGTCACCTGCTGAGTTATTTGATAGGGAAGTTTGTTAGAAGAGCGTAGGTTCTTCAGATTTTTGTAGGGTTGTATGAGAGAGGAGAGCATAGGAGTGTTGTCAGGGTGATAAAGGGCTTTATGGGCAATAGTAAGTTGGTAAGATTGTATTAGGTAGGGTAGTTCTAGCCAGCCTAGTGTTTTAAGATTAAGACAATGATGAGTCCTATAAGGAGAATCTGTAGCAAATCTAGCAATGTTGTTGTATGATGAAGCTAGTTTGTTGAGGTTATACTTAGAAAGGTTAGTGTAAATGGGAGAAGCATATAGTAGGGTAGAGATTAAGTGGGATCTAGCTATGGTAGTTTTAGCTTTGGGAGTTAGGAAAGATTTAATTCTATAGAGAGAACCAAGTTTTCTGTTGGTAGCTTTTATTGTAGAGTTGATATGAGTGTCAAATTTTAGTTGATTGTCAATCGTAATACCCAAGAGTTTAGTGGTTTGGTCTGGAGAGATGAGGGTACTATCATTGGATGTAAGTGTGAAGTTAATAGAAGGGGACATGCGAGTGGGTGCAAACAGCAGGAGTTTGGTTTTCTTGGGGTTGAGGAGGAGACAATGATTAGAGAACCATTGCTCTATAGTAGTGAAGGTATTTTGTGTGAGAGTGTGCAGCTCAGTCTGTGTGGAGGCTGAGCAGATTATGGTCGTGTCATCTGCATATTAAATGCAAGTTGATTGAGGAGTGGCTAGATGAAGGTCATTTATAAAAATGGAGAATAGTAGAGGACCTAAGATAGAGCCCTGAGGGACCCCTATAGAAGTTGGGAGGAGATCAGAGAGATGGTTATCCCAGAGTACTGCCTGTTTATGGTTGTCCAGATAGGATACGAACCAGCTTAAGGCATGACTGTCTAGAGAGAGGGATTTTAAATGATGGAGGAGAAGTTCATGATTGACCATATCAAAGGCTTTAGACAGGTCTACGAAGAATGCAGAAGAGGAAGTGTTATTGTTGCGGTTCGTGTTAATAGAGTCAGTAAAGGATAGTAAGGCTGTGGTAGTACTATGGAATGGTCGAAACCCATGTTGACAATTAGCTAGGAGGTTGTGGCTTAGTAGGTGATTAAGTAACTGTTTGTGGATGCATTTCTCCATTATTTTTGCGAGAGAAGATAGTAGTGCTATAGGGCGGAAGTTGGAATACTCAGTAGAGTCACCTCCTTTGAATAGAGGGATAATATGAGAGATTTTCCAGAGTGATGGAATAGTACCTTCTTTTACGGTCCTGTTGATCAGTATAGAGATGGGGTAGGCTACAGCTTTAGCTCCTACTTGGAGGTATTCTGCTGGTAATTTGTCAGCTGAGGGGGTTGTGGGCTTTAGTTTTTGAAGCAAGGACAATATGTAAGAGGTTGGTATAGGTTTTAGGTGAAATGGAGGGGGAGGGGAGTTTAGGGTTTGTAGTTTGGAGGTATCAGGGCTTTGTTGTTTAGCTAGTTTTAATATGGCTGAAGTAAAGAAGGTATTAAAAGCATTAGCTGTTTGTAGTGGGTAGTCAGGGTTAGAGCCTAGTGGATTTGGTGTGGCAACTTTGCCCGGGGATAACAGTATGTTAATGGCAGACCAAAATTTATGTGGTTGGTTAAGGGATGAATGTTGAAGCTGTGTATAAAAGTTCTTTTTATCTTGTAGAATGGCTTTTTTTGTCACATTTCTTTGTTGTCTAAAAGTGAGGTGATCAGTTATGTTTTTTGTGGTTCGGCATTTAGCCCAAGCTTTGTTCCTGCTAAGGATTAGTATTTTAGTTTCTTTTGAGAGCCATTGGGCTGTTTTGGGTTTCATACGTATAGAACGCATTGGGGCATGATGTTCTAGGATGTCTAGAAAAGTATTATTAAAGTAAGTAACAGCTTCATCTATAGGGAGAGATTTCAGGGGTGACCAGTTAACATGCATAAGTTCATTATGAAACAGATTGGGGTCAAAATATTTTTTGCTACGGCATATTCTGACTTTGATAGGGATAGCAACATTTGTTTTGTGCCTGATAATATATGTCAGGGAGTGGTCACTGAGGTCATCTGGGAGAGTTCCTGTTGTATATTTTTGCTGTGGACTATTTATTAATATCCAGTCAAGTATGGTTTCTTTATTATTAAGTTTGTTTATTCTTGTTGGGGAGTTAATGATTTGAGAGAAGCCATGTAGGTTAATGTGGGTGGTTTGGTTAGTATGTTTACATAAGTTCCAGTCAATATTAAAGTCTCCTAAAAGTATTGTTTCTTGTAGGAGGTTTAGTGAAAGCCAATTTAACAGGTCTTCTAGTATAACAGGATTTTTACCTGGGGGAAGATAAGTACAGATAATATTAATTGTTTTGTGAGGGTTGAGGTGAAGTTTTGAAATAATTATTTCGGCATTTATGTCAGATGGAAGGTTAAGATTTGCTTTACTTATTTGTAGTCCGGTTTTATAGAGGACAGCGACCCCACCACTTTTTTGTTTAAGCGGTCTTGTCTAAGGATGTTGTAGCCTGGGGGAGTGATTTCATTATCCTTTATTGTAGGTTTGAGCCAGGTTTCAGTTAGTCAGAGAATGTCAAACTGTTGAACATCTAGAAGAGCATGAATTAGTGGTATTTTGTTGCAAATGCTACGTATATTTAGTTGGGCAATAGATAGTGATTTGGGGGGTTTGGTTAATGGTGTTGGTTTTGTTCTGAATATTTGGCTATTAGAAGATTTTGGGGATGGGTTAGGGCCAGGATTAGGGTGGATGTCTCCATCAATTAATGAGGACATTAGTATCGGGTTGTAAAATTGAGGAGGTTTACAATGGTAGTTAACATGTTTTTTAAGGCTATGAATAAGGTATTTAATGTGAGAGAGACTGTGATATTTTGGTTGAAGGTAGGAGGTCTTGTAAGTGGGATTAAGATAGCTTATGGATGGAGGTAGGGGAGTTGCCAGGGTTTGTTTGAATGGGATTGTAAGTATAAAGGGTAGGGTAGTTCGTAGGAGGTTAAAAGATAGGCAGAGGTGAGAGTAGTTAGGAGAGTTAGTAGTAGCAAAGGTCTGTATTTATTAGACATGATAGGAGATGCAGTAATAGAGTTGGAATAATTAGATAGAGGCAAAATGTCAGAGAGTAGGTTAGGTAGTTAGGTGGGGAGGGAGGAGGCAGTATTAGAAGGGGGAGGAGACAAGTGCAAGATATGATTGGTGGTTAGAAGAGAGGGGTGTGCCTATGAGGGTATAAATGTACAGGTGCCAGGGGCGGGTGGAATTTGGGGGCAGGGAGGGGAGCGGAATGAGCCCGCAGGGCGAACGGAGCGGGGAAGACACAAAAGAGTAGTGAGGCCCAGAAAAAACAATCTGTGAGCTGTGGAAACAGCAGGTAGGTTTGTAACAGATAAAAAGGTATATTTTGTGTAAGGAGCTGTAATCTATGAAGATATACAGGTTTGTAGCAGTAAACTATACTAGAAGGGTGGTTAGGCAGGGTCAAGAGTAAAGAAAATGTGAAGCAGTGAGAGAGAGGATACAGGTGCAGAACAAAGGTATTTGAGGGTTAAGAAGTAAGCCAAAAGGGAGCAACCCAGGTAATAGTAGGAAGCCACCTGGTGGCCAAAGGAATAAGTATCAGAGTTATGCAGGTAAGAAAGAGGTGAGAGAGGTAAGGAGTTAGTAAAAAGTAGATATAAATCACAGTAGTAGCTTTGAGGAGAAAATAAAATGGGAGACTAGATTAGAATGGGGAGAAGACAGGGGCTATTGGCTGCTGGCAGTCCTGGGCATGTAGCTAGACTAGGATACACAGGTCAGAGTTTATGGATGACACATATGAGAATAACATACTTTCACAATCTGTAATGGAAGATTTCTTTAAGATGAGGGATGGGGTTTAGTAGGCAGAGTTCAGGTCTTCCCGGAGGGCAGAGTCAGATAGTGCCGGTGAGTACAGGGTCCACCTAGCAAATTTCACAATCTGTATTGGAAGATTTCTTTAAGATGAGGGATGGGGTTTAGTAGGCAGAGTTCAGGTCTTCCCGGAGGGCAGAGTCAGATAGTGCCGGTGAGTACAGGGTCCACCTAGCAAATCTGAGTTTCCGTACAGTGCCTGGTTCGGGACGCACAGCAGCCAAGCTGATTAACTAGAAAGTGCTGACTGTTTTTGTCTTATCTTTATTCTTCTCCCAGATGTGGAAAACAACTTGAATGCTTCAGAAAACCTTATCTTTAAGCCATTGAAAGAAGAGGTTATGCTGTTTTTATTGCTCTTATCAGCTTGTATCCATAGAAACACGTACACAGTTGCCTTCAGCTACAAGCTTCACATGTTACACTGTGAATATTTATTTGACAAAGGAAAACTTTATACTGCATTCAGTGTTCTTTTTATTTACTGGCTTTCACTTTAAAACTTATTAGATCAAGCCAGGTGCCTTAATCCAATTATTTCCTTATGCAAACGTAAGAACGAGAATATTAATTTTACTTGTATCATGCTCTTTTTGTCCTGGCTTTCTTCTCTTTTTACGTTGTAGTGCCTACATTTCTTAAAACTGAACAAGAAAGAAAAAGAAGGAAAAAGGTCACGTTTACTTTAGTATCATTATTACACACACAAAAACAAACTGAAAAAGCTTTACTATATAACATTCAGTATATGTCTTATTTTATAAAAATACTGTTAAGAACAAAAGTTGTTTTACTTACAGTTGACCCGTTCTTTACTTCTCTTGTCTCCTTAATGTTCTTCCAGACATTAATGACATGAAATAGGCCATATGTTTTGGAGTCCCCTATACGTTTAACAAAGTCAAAGTCCAATATATCCAGGTTTTCTTGTTCCACCATATTTAACAGATTTGATTGATGCTTTGTAATTTCATATTTATTTGTTAATTTCCAAGTTGTTAATATTCTTCCTGTTGATCTCCATCTCCCAGTTCCAGTCTCTGGTTCATTTCCAACGTACTCCTGGTTCTTCTAGTCAACTGTTGTGCTTTTTTTTTCTTTCTCAAGCATTTTCCTTTGGAATATTGGAAAAGGTTTCTCTGGCATAGTCTCTCTGTGAGCTTTATTATCAGAAGCAGCAGCAGAATCTCCCTTCTGTTTGTTAGCTCACATTTTCTTCGGCAAACTTCTTTATTTCCTTCCTAGCACTTTCTGCATCAAAAATTACTTTGACCCTCCAGGAAAAAAATATTCTGAAGATAGCTGGATACAGCAGCTTGAATCTTTTATACCTGCTTCTAGACATTCCCCGATTGCTGTAATAAATTTACTCCTCTTCTGCCTGGTGTAAAATGAGTAATCATTCTCCACAAACATACTGCTGTCTGCCAGTTTTAGTACTTTGTCCTTCTGCCACAATTTTGTCAGAATCAATTCCTGCTGGTAGGACTGTATCTTTATTATTAAAGGTCTAAGTTGCTTTTTCATAGCCAGGTTTGGAGCATACTCAAAATGTGCCCTTTCAACTAACAATTCCTGCTGTAGAATACTAGTCTAGTTGCTAGTTGCTTATTTGTGCTTTCATAAAATGAATGCAGTCTGTTCCTTCCAGCTTCTGTGGTACAGCTGAAAATCTCTGGTATTCCTATGTGCTCTTTGCTCTAATTCTGTGTTTTGAAACATCTCTTCTTGAGCAGTCTCATATTCAGCCAGGCTTTTCTTCATTTCATCCTGATTTTTGCAGCTTTATCAGCTCATCTGAATATCTGTTTAAAGTTTCTTACTTTTTTTGTAGCCTTTTGTTATTTGAGATAATATACTCCTTCAGTGTTTTCATTTATTTTAATCCGCTTTGAGCACATTTTACTTATTTTTTCCTCTAGGTTATTGGAAGTCATTGCTTGCACCAAAACTGGAGCCTGAACTGTTTTTTTACTGAGCAGCTGCAGGACTCTTCCCAGCCAGTGTTTCTTATCTTTTGTGGTTTCTTTTCTTTCAGGTTCCCTACATGTCTTCTTTGCTGGTATCCAGGCAGTGTGCTTACTAGCCAGTGATTGAACTTTATCCCAAAAGACAAATTCCCTGTTTCTCCTTTCATATTGGGGGATCTGAAATCACACTTACTCAATGTGTGCAGCCATCTTGGAAGTCCTCAAGACAAAAATACAGTTATGATAGAAACTCCAAGAGATTTCTAGATTTACAGATTTGAAATATAAGATTACAAAACCCAAGTTTACTTCCTGAAGCTGAAGCAGGTAAAACAGTCAAACTGTGGTGCTGTAATGATAATGAAAAACTGCATAGAAGGAATTGATGTTTGTACAAAATTAATAAAATTTTCAGGAAAATGAGTAGCCAGAAATGCCACAGCCAGCGCTGTACCAAGCCAACAGTCACTGTGAGGACTGTGATAGTAAAGCGCTGCAGAGAAAAAAAAACCTCAAGACGTGTAGCCAGGTAAGGTCTAGTACAGCAAACACTGTTCCAATAGCAAGGTCAAATGTCCATTGTACGTAGTCCTATCTAATCTTCTTGAAGAGAAAGACTTTGAAGAAACTAGGTAGTTATAGTAACTATTCAAGACTTGGAAATGATTCTAAAATATCAGATTTATAAACTACCTTTTAAATATATTGAGAGGTTATTTTGATGTAAATAGCTCCACACTCCTGAATTACAGAGTTAAATATAAAATAATGTGCACAGTCCTCTGTTCTTCATATATGTTATGTCTTGTCCTCTCTGTTAATATACAAGACATTTGCCTGGTTTCAAGAGGATATATAAAGGATTGCAATGCAGAGAGTGCCAGCCAGTGTTTTCATTTCAGAAAGTATATAAAAGACTTAAACTTTAGTAAATAATTTGCGAATGAGGGGACTGGGCAAAAGTCTTTAGGGTAGAGATATAACTATACAAAGAGTCAGAATTAATGCTGAAAAGTTAGTCTTGGAATAAGTAAGAGAATGAACATGCAGTTTGATACCTAAACTTCCACTTTTCCCAGACCTGTCTGAGGTGAGGAATAGGGAATGTGATGATTTTTCTACCAGAGAGCGTATTTAATTCTTCCCTAAGTATGTGTGTGTATTTAATGAAGTTAATGAGTGAGCCATCTGAATGATAACATTTCAAAAGAACGATGATCCTGTTTAGAAAGTCAGATACCTTTCTGGTAGGGTTATAATTTGTGTTAATTTTTTTCCATTAAACGTTTTGATTTGTTGATGGAATCACTTTGTCATGAATTGG
This sequence comes from Protopterus annectens, assembly GCF_019279795.1. Taxonomy (NCBI): domain Eukaryota; kingdom Metazoa; phylum Chordata; order Ceratodontiformes; family Protopteridae; genus Protopterus; species Protopterus annectens. The sequence continues at coordinate 830,989,550 of NC_056744.1, forward strand.
CATGTGATTTCAGAAAAGCATCATAGTTTTGAAAGTATTCAAGGATATCGTATAAGTTTTAATGTCAGTGTTACAACAAGTAGTGCACTCCCCTTTGGCGCAGAAGGTTGTGGGTTTTATTCCCATACTAGGTAGATCGATTACTGACCCTTCAGTGCAGCATATGGGAGGGGGGTGTGTGTCGTCCTTTGTATGAGATGTTAAATGGAGCTCCCATCTGCTTGAGTTGATGGTAGCACGGGTGCATATAAAGGATCCCATGGAACCTATCCGAAATGCAGGGGTCCTTTGTCTTAATTATTTATATGAATCATAATCATTTACAGTCCAACTTATTTGTGAGTGTATGTATATGTATGTGTGTGTATATGTATATGTATATGTATATATATATATATATATATATATACACATACACACACACTTTCTATTATTTACATTATATATAATTATTCTTAATTTACGTCTTTCTTCTCCAGTTCCTTCATCTTATACATACAAAAACTTTTACAGTTTTGACACCCACATCATCTTCCACAACCAAAACCTTACCTTTTTTATATTATCACCAAATCCCATTTTTCACTAAACATGATTGTTTTACTCTCTGATTCCAAATTAACCATAATATGCAAACTATTTTTATATCAATTTCTCCAAGCTCTTTTTACTTTTATTTATATAAAACCCAAGCTCACTCATATCTGTATTTAAAGTACTTAACTCTTTGAACCCTTCTATGATGTGGATGTCCCACCACTGTTACCAATATGTGATGCTTCACCTCTGGGCCAGTAAGCAAGGCGCATCAGTCCTCACCACTGGTACCTGTGAGGGATGTTCAGTAGGAAAATAATAGGTACATACATGGTATCTCCAGGTGCAGCTCTCTGCATCAAGCACAATCAAGCACAATTTCCCTTAAGAGCACACTGGGAACACAGTCATTTCAGACTGGTTTCTCCCTCTTTCTCCAGATCCCCATTAAGACTCTCCATTGGTACAGCTATAGAGTTGAATCCTTAGCCAGGGTTCCAAACCAAGTCCTCCAACGCTCTCACTGTCCAACCAGTGCTTCATGCCCCTACCCTACCCAAGTAGCGGACACACGCACACACTCTGAGATTTGATTTATACACACACACACACACGCATACACACCTGGGAAAGGCTGGCACAGGTTTACTAGCTATGCCCCCTTTTGCCCAGTCTATAAGGTAGTTATCACTGCCACCGGAACCCCTCACCAGCTACTTTAAGGACCTTACAAAGGTACCTAATATGCTGATTGAAATTAATATTAATACAAATGGTAGTTTGACCAAGAGCAAGGCTGTTAGGAGTGGCCCACACAGTGTCACCAAATAAATATGCAAGTACTCTCAAAACTTAAATATCTCTGCAAAGATCAACCACAATGAAAGGTTTAAATATATTTAATAATAAATAGTAAAATAACTAGGCACTATATAATATCTGTTCACAGTGAAATCAGAGTGCAAAACCACAGGAAATATTTAAAACAACATGGCAGGACATCTCAAATAAATAAAGAAAAATGTCTAAATTAAGTTTCATTATATTTCTGACTGACTCTAAGAGAATTATACCATAATCTAGGAAACTACTAATAGAGCAAGGCAGATGTGGTGAATGGATCTTCTAGTTGTTTTCAGGTCCAAGACAGAATACAGAATGCTCTGTCTCACTAAGATACTTCTCAAGTTAATATCTCAAATATTACTGCTGGGATAACTTGCAGAATGACATCATTTCTTGTCATCTAACTGCTAGTTCACAGGACAAACAACCATTGATGAAGCTGGCAGTATTTAGCATCTACCTGTAAAAATGTACAGACAAGGACTTCTCCTCAGATGTCTGGCAGATGCTGGAAGTCATAAAACAATTGTACTCCTTCATGGTTTCAAGACTAGTAATTACCCTAAAGACAATACAGAAGGTTTCCTAGTACAGACATTCTCTCTTTCTGTATTGAAAACTGAAAGATACCGTTTTATGGCCTAGCCACAACATAATTTAATTTCATTTATTTTCCAGAAGTTAACCTCTTGTATTCCAATTTCCACTTTTAAAATATATACATTTAAACAGTTACAATAGTGCACGTACATGTTTTTTTCTCCTCCAGTAGATCACACTGTGGCTACATTTCGAACAGCACTCTGCAAATACCCTTTTCAACACACACTTCTGTACAAGCAGTTTGATATACACATGACATACAGTTTTAATACATTTGTAACACAAGCATCTTGTATAAATCATTTTGATATTCACCAGTGACATAATTATTTACAAAATTCCAGCTAGCTGGGCTGGCAGTATCTCCTTTCGTCACACTAAGCTCATAAATTTTATATTTGGGGAAAAATCAAGAATGGTCTGGTAGCTGGTATGTCTGTGCTTCTAACCCTGTCTAGAGAGAGAGAATGAGAAAAAGTTGTTTGAAAAGCAGTTACCATTTATAAAGGGCACTAGAAGATACTGAGGTTCACTTACAAAGTGATACGAAAGGGGGCAGGGGAGCTAGACCAATGACTCTGCACTATAACTAGCTTGTGTAAACTCTGTGGATTTTGGAAGCCCATACCCAGAAATGCATATTCCCTTAATACTCTAGGGACCATTTGCATTTTTTGAATTTCTTAATTGAATTAGTCATATGTGCACTTTCTTTTATAAACCTGCTGGTTACCACTGGTGTGACTTGAGAGACCATCCTTCTGTTGCCAGCTTCGTCTTTCCTTTATAGTTAGTTGGCAGGTTCAAACTCCATCCATCCTGTCTGGTTGTGTCAGTTAGTTCTTCCGGTTTAAAATCACTGAAAGACAGTTGACTGGTGGTGATAATGTTCTGTTTGAGCAGTTCTTCCTATGAGTTTCTGATTTCAGAAGTTTGTGCCTTCTGCCCTGTGATGCATAGTTACGGAGCCTTGACTATGACCCAGATGACGAGAGTCCACAGTTAGTGGTGGTTGTGCTTGATGAGCCAGGATGGGGTGGTGGAACTAAGCAGCTTATGTAAGCTTGTCATCCCAGGGGAAGGACTGGGGTTCTGTCTAAGCCATGGCACACCTCAGTAGAAGCTGGAGCATGACTGCCTGTCAAAAAATGAGCTACTGCTTGTTAGTGAGGGAGGGGCTTGAACAGGCCAGAGTCATGTGGTGATGCTAGAGATTTCACCCATGCTCTGTCCTTTTAGGATTCCCATCTCCCTCATGTAAAAAAATCTACCCCATTTTGCATATAATGCTTTTCCCACTCATCATCTTTCACTAGCATTAAAGGAGAGTTGGTTGTCTCTTGGGGGGGGGGGCATGACTGCAAGGTTGCTGTCTGTGCCTGGACAAGGGAAACCCACCTGCAGGGTCGCAGTGGATTTGGCCAGAGCTTTGCCTTGGCATATAAGAGGTTGAGCGGGGACTTCAGCAGTGTTGGGGTAATAAGCAGCGTTGGGGTAATAAGCAGCAAGGTCATTGTTTCCCAGGAGAGGGAGGGTCTACCTGAAGGGTCAATGCAGTGTTTGTCTGGACCCCCTCAAATTCGGTGAAAGGAATGAATAGGCTAATGGGTGAATGGGTGGATGGCAGCAATAGAGGGGTAGGACCAAAAAGTGTAAGGGGAGTTGCACATCTTGTTGCACATCTTACTGCACATCTTAGAGTGGTAATAGTAATAGCAGCAAAGGAAAAAAAAAAGGGACCTGGGATTTTTGGTCAGAGAACCTGAAGGTAAACAGGTAGAATGGGAAAGTAGCAAGGAGTGATGAATTTTTTTGTTTGTTTGACTGACTCGGTAGGTAACAAGCGGACCTTGTAGTCTGTATGCTATCAGTCTTTGTTTCACCCACATGGCAGTTTGGCATTAAGATATGGTGCCTACTGACTGCAGTTTTGCTATTAGATTGACTTCACTTTCTGCTCCCCATAACTTTTCCCTCTTTCCAAATCACTTTTTCCTGAAAGTGGTTTAGAAGTTCACTGCGCTATACAAAGTAGAAATTTGAGAAGTGGCTCATAATAGTAACTGTAAAAGTCCAAAAAGTATGACTGACTCAAAAGCCATAGAAGATGAAATATTTAATGTAACAAAAACACCAAATGAGCACTCAATAAGCGCTTTTGTCTCTCAAGGAGACTTCATCAGATAAAAAACATCCAGACTCAATCCTCTTTATATATTAAATTCAACACATTAATTACAATCATTAATTTGATACAATTACTTAAAAATTTATTCTTAAAGCTAAAGAACAGTATAAAACCAGTTCAAAATGTTTCCATCAACATCATTCACATAATATGTTCCATCACCATCATATGTAAATTAACTTTGTAAATGACTTAAATGGTCTGGCTTGTGTCCACATTACAGTGTTATGTGAATGATGTTGATGGAAACATTTTGAACTGGTTTTATAGTGTTCTGTAGCTTTAAGAATCAAATTTTAAGTAATTGAATCAAATTAATGATTGTAATTAATGTCAAAGTAAAAAACAGAAGTTCAAAACAACCAAGGCGGTCTGACTAAAAATAGTTTTAATCCACAAAGTAAGCGCTTTCAAACACAAGGTTCTTCATCAAACTGAATAAAAAGGTATCCTACAATTCAAGTTAATATATTGTTACACAGCCAGTAGAGACAGTGCAGTAATTATCTAGGTAAATCTCTAGATTTCAAGACCGGCCTTAAAGAGACCCTGTCATTTAACCCTGGCTTCCTATCTGTACACAGCTTACAAATCCAGTGTAGTTCCCTTTCTTCAGTAAAATTAACAAAATCACCCCCTCTTAGTCCTTTATACACAATTTCTACCACCTTAAACTTAAAGTAGTGTGAAGAACCTGATTCAAAAACATGCTTAGCTAGGGAATTAGTTAAATCTGCCCTTTTAATAGCGTATTTGTGCTAACAAATACGTTCTTAGAGCATTCTATTTGATTTTCCTAGGTAGAAACTTTCACATACAGCGCATGTAGCTAAATGGGTTACCTTCATTTCCTCGACTGCTCATTTCACTAACAAGCAAATCAGCAAGACCATTTCACTGAATGTTCATTTCACTGACCACTCATTTCATCGACAGTGATGTATGACCTTTTCCCTACTGTAGTTCAACCCTGGAGCTAGAATATATAGTAAGGGGGGTGTGGGAGGCACAGCCCCCCATATTGGGGGGTGTAGCCACCCACATATTATTATAAACTTTTAAGCTATAGAGATGGATACTTACAAGTGCAATGAATAACTGTTTTGCAGAAAACAATATATAAGCAAAGTATGTTTGGGGCTGTGCCCCCCACACCCCCCCTTACTATATATTCTAACTCTGGGGACGCATTACAGGGGGGAAAAGGTCATATATCACTGTCAATGAAATGAGTTCTCAGTGAAATGAGGTTTCACTGAAATGGTCTTGCTGATTTACTTGTCAGTGAAATGAGCTGTCGATGAAATGAAGGTAACCCAGCTAAATATATGATATTTCTAGTTCTACAGTGTGCATACAAATTAAACATAAACTTCTGTCTAGATATGGGATGTATAAAAACATTAGCTGTATCAATAGAGGGACAGTGTCTACAGTTTCCACAAGGTAGAGTACCAACAATCTGATCTTTAACAGGTAACTCTGTGTGTGTCAAGAATCCCTGTAGCACAGCCGACGTTTGAGATTTCTTGTTTTTATAAGTAAAATTGGGTTTATCACCCACTATTTCTCTAATCCTGTCATCTGTAGTTAAAATGCCCCAATTTGCATCCACTACATGTCTAACCCTCCTAAAAGCACTAGCATAGGGTAGAACCATTGACATAGTGTCAGGTTTCCTGGTGACAGATTAGCAGTCATCTACTATCTGAAAAATAGGGAAGGGTCGAGGTCGACCTCAAAACTTTTATATCATCCCTCATGGTACTGATCTCACTTGTACTGTAGCCCCTACAGGCAAAGTCAGTAGATAATTTATCTAGATCATTACTAAAGCCATCTTTCGTATTATTTAAACGGGAAATCCTCACCCCTTGGGTTTTCATAATATTCCTATAAACGTGAGATGGATGCATACTGTCATGCGTCAGAATATTGTTTCTTCTTCAAGGCTTTCTGTATAATCTAGTTTCAAAATCACCCTCCATATTTTTAGTCACTTGCACATCAAGAAAAATAATTTCTGTAGATGAAATACGACAGGTAAACTTCAAGAACGAAGTGGTAGTGTGTAGATATTCAACAAATGCTAGGAACTGCATCTCAGTCCCTCCCCAAAGCAGAACCACATGATCTACAAACCTCCTGCAACACAACAGCAAGGCCTTATATATATACTATTAAGAACAAACTGTTCTTCCCACTGAGCTAGTACCATGCTGGCGTAGCTATAGGCACAAGAAGTGCCAATAGCTATGCCAAATATCTGCAAATAGTATCCATCCTGAAACATAAAGATGTTGTTCTCGAGGACAACCACAAGAAAAGGGCATATGAGATCAATTTGCTTAACACTGTAGTCACTGTATTTAGTTAAAAATGACTTATGTTAATGCCATCCAAAATAGGGATACAAGTGAATAAGGATTCGACATCCAATGTGACTACAAGGCAGATATTCAAATCAGAGGCATAATCCTGTGTAAACCGATGTAAATCCCTAAGAAAATGTTTAAGTATCATTAAGCACTGTAGTAACTTTATTAAGAATTGGGTGCAGCTGCTTGTCAATATAAATTGAAAAAGGCTCAGTTAACCATTTCCTACCTGAAATAATAGGCCTAAGAGGTGGTGAAACAGGATTTCTGTGCACCTTAGGAAGGCCCTGAAAAACAGGTATTACAGGGTGTTCAACATTTAAATACTGTGCTAATTGATCAGTAATAAGAAAGTTGTCAAGACAGTCACAAACTGTAAAGAAAAATGAACAGTGTATATCCCATATATAGTCGTGGTCAACTTTATCATACACATTAGAATCATTAAACATAGTGATTTTTATGTTAATTCTATTTTTTCTATCTAGTGTAAGAGTAGCTCTGCCTTTTTTCTGCTTTCTTAATAATAATTGTATCATCATTGTGTAATGTTTGTAAAGCAGCCTTTTCTTCCCTAGTTGGATTGTAGAAGTCATGCCCTGCTACATTAACAGAGCCAGAAGATGAACCAGATAATAAAGCGAATAATTCACTTTCACATTTTTTGCCAAATACTTCTAAAACTGGGTCAGTAGGAGGTTGAAACACACTAGGCTTTTTAAAAAGCGAAGCAGTGCCCACAGCTTCTCTGTCATTAAAATACATTTTTAGAGAAACATTCATGATAAACATTTTCAAACTGATAGCAACTTCTGAAAAGTCAGACTTCTCAGCTGGTACAGAAGTTAGTCCTCTTTCAAGTAGCGAAATCTCAGCTAGAGACAGTATCTTATTAGACAAGCTGATAATCAAGGACCCGCCACCATGTTCCACATCCGTTTCAAATTCCGACCTGGCATCGCCATGAAATGCTGCCAGCCTCTTTTTCTCCCTCTGCTTGAACTCCTTCCCCTGTTTTGTTCTACCATTTTCACTTGTTTTATTCGTTGGGGAAATTTGAGATCCCCAAAAACCTACTGCAGTGCAACAGCTTCCTTCTGACATACTGCTGCTGTAAAGCAGAGCCAACGTCGGCTAAATCAGCTGACATGATAGACCTTTGTTGTTGCAATGGAACTTTATCATTAGTTAAAGCTACAGGTGGCAAATTCAAAACAAGCTGTTAATAAAGGTGCTTGTGCACCAGCAGACATAGATGAAACACTGCCATTAGCATTGCCCATTACTTCATTGGAATGAGGCCAGGGAAAAACATTTCCCTAACACAAATCTCTTTGGTCATGAGCCAGTTTCTTCATCTTTTGATTTTTTGTAAGCCTATTTTCATAGGGAGAAGTACTGCCAGCTACTTCATCAAAGGCAAGCAGGCACGAATCATGATCATATTTATTAAAAATACATTGCTTCTTAGCATCAATGGCAGCTGCTAGTTCTTTGTCTATAGGTGTAAAGAAATCAATAAGCAGCCAAATGTAGCCAAAACTATATTCTAGGTTTAACTTCTGCCATTTAGAAAGCAAGCCTTCATAATAATCGCCATATGTGGGCATCAGTTATTCTTAAGCCCCTTGGAATTATACGGTGAAACAAACATGCTTCCATATGCAGTCTCTGCCACTGAAGGTGTTTAAGCTTAAATAAATTTATTATTTTTATTTATTTTTTATTTGCAGTTGGTTTACCAGGATAGTCCATTGGGCCAAAGTGAACCTGTTTTCAATGGAGTCCTGGGGAGAAAAGCTCCATAAAAATCAAGGTTACAATATGATGTAGATTATAAGATTACATGAATTATAAAATAGAGCAGACCAAAGACTATTAACATTACTATATGTCATAGACTGAAAATATACAACAGGAATTAGGCCTAGGGAGAAAAGCTCCATAAACAAATCAAGGTTACTATATGGTGTAGATTATAAGCTTACATGTGTTATAAAATAGAGGGACCATAAACTATTAACATTACTATATGTCATAGATTGAAAGTATACTACAGAAATTTAGACAAGGACAAATATTACTAACAGTCTAGGTTAGTGGTGAATGAACAGATAATACAGAATATTATGGGAATAATTAGTAGACATATACAGGATTGATAGTACATGTGGTAAACTTGCAGAGAGAGGTGTGGGTAAGAATTACATACATTTAGAGATTGATTTACAAGAGTATATGAAAAGGAAGAATGCTACTGAAGGGAAGAAAAGATGAACGTTTGCAGAGTAAGTTATGTAGGGTGGCAGCAGGAGCATTCCCATTGGGTTACTAGATGTGAGTGGAGAGTTTTTTTGAAGTTAGAGTAGCTAGGGGTAGTACGAATGGATGGTGGTAGGGAGTTCCAGAGTCGTGCTAGACTAAAGGATAGGAGGTGTTTGCCTGGGGGACGAGCTGGTTTGTATACTTCTAGAAGATTTTGGTTGTTAGACCTTAGCACTCTGTCAGGTAGGTGCATTTTAAATGCAGAGGAAAGGGAGGGACAGAGTGAGGGGTTGAGAATGAGCTTATGTGCTAGAGTGAGCTGGGTATAGATAAGCTGACTGGGTATGTGCACTTTCCAAACCTTTTATCTCCTGTTGAGGTGGTACCTTTACATCAGACTATTGAGAAACTGTGTGTGTGTGTATATATATATATATATATATATATATATATATATATATATATATATATATAATTTAGCTACATGCACTGTATGTGAAAGTTTCTGCCTAGGAAAATCAAATAGAATGCTCTATGAATGTATTCGTGAGCACAAATATGCTATTAAAAGGGCAGATTTAACTAATGCCCTAGCTAAGCATGTTTTTCAGTCAGGCTCTTCACACTACTTTAAGTTTAAGGTGGTAGAAATTGTGTATAAAGGACTAAGAGGTGGTGATTTTGTTAATTTTACTGAAGAAAGGGAAGTATACTCGATTTGGAAGCTGTGTGCAGATAGGAAGCCAGGGTTAAATGACAGGGTCTCTTTAAGGCCGGTCTTGAAATCTAGAGATTTACCTAGATAATTACTGCATTGTCTCTATTGGCTGTATAACAATATATTAACTTGAATTGTATGATGCTTTTTTATTCAATCTGATGAAGAACCTTGTGTTTGAAAGTGCTTACTGTGTGGATTAAAACTGTTTTTATTCAGACCGCCTTGGTTGTTTTGAACTTCTTTTTGTTTTTTACTTTGAAGTTAGTTGATTTGGGAAGTTCCTACAGTTTTCCTGTTTGGAGGTATTTTCTATTCTGGTACATACGTTCTTATGTCGTCCTCAGGATCCATGGCTGGCTGTTCTACTGATTCTGCTTCTGTGGAGCCACCGCCTATACTGATCATGTTCTGAAGCTTCTGCGTATGGAGGATGAGAATCCTTTGTTGTTTTTTGCCTCTAATAATACTGAGAATGCTTTTTCTCAACAGTCTGATGTAAACATACCGCCTCAACAGGAGATAAAAGGTTTGGAAAGTGATTTATTTAAGCTTAAATGCCTTCACTGGCAGAGACTGCATATCTCATTACATCCGAGTGACGCCTCCAGGTGCATCTGCAGTTACCCCCTACTGCTCCTCTAGGCATCAAATATTGCTTGTTCATATTTGCATTAATGATTCCAAACCCATGCCCTGTACAAGGTATCGGAATATTTTATCTTGAAGCATACATGATGGCAAACACAATTGTATTGATATTTGACCTATGTCACTGAGTATTTGTTAGAATTGTAAGGTGATAACTTTATTTTTTAAAGGCTCTAGCCACGCCTACTAGGAGTTAAAGGTGCACAATCAAAAGAGCTGTACTGGAGGGAATGAGAATATGGAAGCATGTTTGTTTCCCCGTATAATTCCTAGGGGCTTAAGAATAACTGATGCCCACATATGGCGATTTATTATGAAGGCTTGCTTTCTAAATGTCAGAAGTTAAACCTAGAATATAGTTTTGGCTATATTCGGCTGCTTATTGATTTCTTTACACCTATAGAGAAAGAACTAGCAGCTGCCACTGATGCTAAGAAGCAATGTCTTTTTAGTAACTACGATCATGATTTGTGCCTGCTTGCCTTTGATGAAGTAACTGACAGTATTTCTGTCTATGAAAATAGGCTTAAAAATCAAAAGATGAACAAAATGGCTCGTGACCAAAGGGATTTCTGTCAGGGAAATGTTTTTACCTGGCCTCGTTCCAATGAAGTAAGGGACGATGCAAATGGCAGTGTTTCATCTATGTGTGCTGGTGCACAAGCACCTTTATTAACTGCTAGTTTGAATTTGCCACCTGTAGCTTTAACTAATGATCAGGTTCCAATGCAACAACAAATGTCTTTCATGTCAGCTGATTCAGATGATGTTGGCTCTGCTTTACAGCAGCAGGATGTCAGAAGTAAGGCTGTTGCACCGCAACAGGTTTTTGGGGATCTCAAACATCCCCTACCAATAAAACAAGTGAAACTGGTAGAACAGAACAGGGGAAGGAGTCCAAGCAGAGGGAGAAAAAGAGACTGTCAGCATTTCGAGGAGATGCCAGGTCGGAATTTGAAACTGATGTGGAACATGGAGGGTCCTTGATTATCAACTTGTCTAATAAGGTACTGTCTCTAGCTGAGATTTCGCTACTTGAAAGAGGACTAACTTTTGTACCAGCTGAGAAGTCTGACTTTTCAGAAGTTTCTATCAGTTTGAAAATGTTTATCAGGAATGTTTCTCTAAAAATGTATTTTAATGACAGAGAAGCTGTGGGCAGTACTTCGCTTTTTAAAAAGCCTAGTGTGTTTCAACTACGTATTGACCCAGTTTTAGAAGTATTTGGTCAAATATGTGAAAATTAGTTATTCGCTTTATTATCTTGTTCATCTTCTGGCTCTGTTAATGTAGCAGGGGGTGACTTCTACAATCTAACTAGGGAAGAAAAGGCTGCTTTACGAACTTTACAAAATGATGATACAATTATTAAGAAAGCAGATAAAGGCAGAGCTACTGTTATACTGGATCGTGATTTTTATGTTAATTCTATTTTTTCTATGCTTATGATTCTAATGTGTATGATAAAGTTGACCACGACTATATATGGGATATACAATGTTCAGTTTTCTTTACAGTTCGTGACTTCCTTGACAACTTTCTTATTACTGATCAGTTAGCACAGTATTTAAATGTTGAACACCCTGTAATACCTGTTTTTCAGGGCCTTCCTAAGGTGCACAAAAATCCTGTTTCACCACCTCTTAGGCCTATTGTTTCAGGTAGGAAATGGTTAACTGAGCCTTTTTCAATTTATATTGACAGGCAGCTCCGCCCAGTTCTTAATAAAGTTACTACAGTGCTTAATGATACTTAAACATTTTCTTAGGGATTTACATCGGTTTACACAGGATTATGCCTCTGATTTGAATAATTGTCTTTTATTCACATTGGATGGCGAATCCTTATTCACTTGTATCCCTAATTTGGTTGGCGTTATCATGATAGTCATTTTTAACTAAATATAGTGACTACAGTGTTAAGCAAATTGATCTCGTATGCCCTTTTCTTGAGGTTGTCCTCGAGAACAACATCTTTATGTTTCAGGATAGATACTATTTGCAGAAAGTTGGAGTAGCTATGGGCACTTCTTGTGCCAATAGCTACGCCAACATGGTACTAGCTCAGTAGGAAGAACAATTTGTTCTTAATAGTGTATATAAGGCCTCAGTGTTGTTTTATATGAGGTTTGTAGATGATGTGGTTCTGCTTTGGGGAGGGACTGAGATGCAGTTCCTAGCATTTGTTGAATATCTACACACTGCCACTTTGTTCTTGAAGTTCACCTGTCATATTTCATCTACAGAAATTATTTTTCTTGATGTGCAAATGACTAAAAATATGGAGGACAATTTTGTAATTAGATTATACAGAAAGCATTGTAGAAGAAGCAATATTCTGAAGTGTGATCGTATGCATCCATCTCACATATATAGGAATATTATGAAAACCCAAGGGATGAGGATTTCCTGTTTAAATAACACAGAAGATGGCTTTAGTAATGTTCTAGATAAATTCTCTACTGACTTTGCCTCTAGGGGCTATAGTACAAGTGAGGTCAGTACCATGAGGGATGATATAAAACTTTTGAAGTCAACCTCGGCCCTTCCCTATTTTCAGACGGGATAGTAGATGACCGCAACTCTGTCACCAGGAAACCTAACACTATGCCATTGGTTCTACCCTATGCTAGTGATTTTAGGAGGGTTAGACATGTAGTGGATGCAAATTGGGGCATTTTCACTATAGATGACAGGTTAGAGATATAGTGGGTGATAAACCCAATTTTACTTATAAAAACAAGAAATCTCTTAACGTCGGCTGTGCTATAGGGATTCTAAGTTGATGCATACAGAGTTACGTGTTAAAGATCAGATTGATGGTACTCTGCCTTGTGGGAACTGTAGACATTGTCCCTCTAGTGATGCAACTAATGTTTTTATACACCCTATACCTAGACAGAAGTTTGTTTAATTTGTATGCACACTGTAGAACTAGAAATATATATTTATCTAGATGTACTGTATGTGAAAGTTTCTACCTAGGAAAATGAAATAGATTGCTCTATGAACGTATTCGTGAGCAGACATATACTATTAAAAGGGCAGATTTAACTAATGCCCTAGCTAAGCATTTTTTTTTTTGTATCAGGCTCTTCACGCTACTTTAAGTTTAAGGTGGTAGAAATTGTGTATAAAGGACTAAGAGGGGGGTGATTTTGTTAATTTTACAGAAGAAAGGGAACTATACTGGATTTGTAAGTTGTGTGCAGATAGGATGCCAGGGTTAAATGACAGGGTCTCTTTAAGGCCGGTCCTGAAATCTAGAGATTTACCTAGATAATTAATGCATTGTCTCTACTGCCTGCGTAACAATACGATGCTTTTTTATTCAGTTTGATGAAGAACCTTGTGTTTGAAAGCGCTTACTCTGTGGATTAAAACTGTTTTTATTCAGACTGCCTTGGTTGTTTTGAACTTCTTTTTGTTTTTTTACTTTGAAGTTAGTTGATTTGAGAAGTTCCTACAGTTTTCCTGTTTGGAGGTATTTTCTCTTATTGTAATTAATGTGTCAAATTTAATATATAAATAGGATTGAGGCTGAATGTTTTTTATCTGAGAAGTCTCCATGAGAGACTAAAGCGCTTACTGAGTGTTCATTTGGTGTGTTTTATATTAAATATTTCATCTTCTTCAGCTTTTGAGTCCGTCGTGCTTTTTGGACTTTAAAGTTCACTACACTATTTGTACTAGTAATATTTATTTTAATAGCTCCTGCAGTGTGTAGTGTTTGGCATTTTTCACACTATTTTGTTAAGTTCAGTGATAGATGCTTGATTAGGAAAGGGTAGCTATGAGGATTGATGCACCGTTTTGACCTGACCTGCATTGTTCATGTCTCGTTCCAAGAATGCAAGTTCCATTGTGCAGAGGTGGCTGCTACCTTAATGTTAGTTTCATATATTCCAATTAAATAAGAGTAATGAATTACAGAAGTGTATGATTGTTGTAAAACAATGCCTTACAACTGTTTCTTCATCTTTTCTAGTCCGGCTGAACTTTTTGCAGCCCGAACTCGGGACCACAAACTTCCTATGCGTGCACATGGCCAGAAAGATTTCTTTCCTGACAGTTCAGAAGAGCAGGCGGAGAAACTGCGTCTGTGTCGTGAAGAGCAGTGGCAGCTGCTGGGTGAAGAAAGAGTTCAGCGCTTGTAAGTATGTAAATTGTAAGCACCAGACAGAACTACTAATTATTCCTGAATGGTGATTGTAAGCAGAAAGCATCTACCATCAACCTTTACTGTAGCCATTATGTTTAATATAATTTTTAATAGACTGATAACATTTTTTTTTTAAGTAATAATCTTATTTTAATTCATTAACTGTTGCTGTAGTGTTATGTATTGGCCAGTGTAGCATTTAATTTTTGCATGTATGTGATTTTTTAAGATTATTGCAATGTTATTTATTGACTGTCTGCAGACTGTGTTGTAATATTTCTAACGGCTGGGCTGAGTCTTTGTCTTACAGCATTTAATTGATGTGTGTTGGCTCAGCCAGAAATGTTTTGAAATAGTGAACTGTAATTATTTTAATCTACATCCTTTTACTTTTTTTATTTGAGGTTGCAGTGACCTTATTTGAGGTTTATTGCTTGAGTTAATTATACTTTTACAAAAAAAACAAAAAACAAACATGATTTTAGTGAAATTGCAGATCTTGTGGATGGGTTTTGTGTTTAGTAAGGCTGTTTCCTGTCCCATTGCACTTTTTAGCCCCCTGAACTCTGAACTAGTGCTTTCTACTAGTCCCTGTAGGTGGCTAGGGATCCATCAAGTTTTGTGGACTTGGGGCTAGCTTTTGGTAGCTAGTTAAATTTTGTGGATGGTGGTGTAGCTGTCTATGGGGCTGCTATAGGTATTGGACGTAAGACAACAGCTTTACTTGACTGGAATGGTGTTATGTAGATTGAGCTCTGTTAGGGGTAATCAGTACTGTGTAAAGGTGAAATCAGTCATGAATAGTCATCCTTACTTATGTATGATTCACAGAGCGGTAGTTTTCTTGCAGGCTGATAGGATGGACCTCTACTTGATTGGCCCATATAGGGCTTTTTATAGGAGCAAAAATTTGATCTCCGGTCTGTGTGTGTGTGTGTATGTATATATGTGTGTGTGTGTGTATATATATATATATATATATATATATATATATATATATATATATATATATATATATATATATATATATATATATATATATATATATATATATATATAACTACATGGATTCAGACCTTCACATAGTACTACTACAGCCTTACTCTGTTTTATTTAGTTCAAAGATACTGTGGGAGATGGAGCCTATCCTATCACTCATTGGAAACAACAGGGTGCCATTTTTGTTGCATCACACATAGACATACATGACACTTTTACCGAAGATGATTTGGACTATCTCTAGTTCACATACAGGATGCCATTGGGATATAGGATTCCGGAGAACAAGGCAAAAGCATATGTAGATACAGAAAGGAAGGATGTGCAGGTACTGCACATAAGTTACCCCAGCTAGAAACTGAACTGCAGAGTAAAGTGCTGTGAGGCAGCAATGCTTACCATAGGTTCATACTAGGCTATCTGCCCTAGGGCATTTATAAGCCTAGCCAGAGTGTGTATGGCTTTCGCCACCCATTTTAAATTAATTTTGCTATGCCCTTTTTCGAGGATAGTATACTGTGCCTCTGTCTAACAGTGACACAGAAGTGATACCCGGGGTAAACCTACGATCTCCCATCCACTCATCAAGATTCCTCTTGAAGAGAGTCATTGAGGGACTCTGCCTAACCTGGACTGGGATTTTATTCCAGAGTGAAGGGAGCCTCTGGGTTATGAATCTGTCCCTCCAGCATGTCCTATTTATTTCAATGCTGAGGTTTAAGTCCCTCGAGCGCGTAGCTCGATGGGATTTGGATTTTCTGAGGTGCAGCATGTCCATTAATTCCGGGTTGGACATGGCTTTATACATCCGGCACAGATCGCCTCTGAGCAGGCGGTATTCCACTGAGTAGAGCTGGAGTTTCTTTAACCGGGCAGCATACGGCATCTGTTTGAGCCCCTTGATCCTCTTGGTGAGGTACTTTTGGGGTCTTTTCCAGTTGCTGCAGATGTCTGGTAAGGTACATCCCAAAAGGGGAATTGTACTCAATTATGGGCCTGATGAGGGATGAGTAAAGAGGCACGATGACCTCCCCTGATCTAGATGTGAATCCCTTCATGATTAGGTGGGCTATATAAAATGTTTTTCTAACCACTTTGGCCACGTGGTTGTCAAATGAGAGATTGCTATCAACTTGGGTCCCCAGGTCCCTAATTACATCTGTACTTAATGGATTACCACCTATGTGGTAATTTGTGGGCACTTTGTTTTTGCCAAAGGGGATGACTATACACTTTTTGGCGTTTAGCTTGAGGCCATGGCTCTGGCACCAGTTGTCTGTTTCTATGAGGCCCTTTTGGAGGATGCTTGTGTCGGCTGGAGAGTCTATTATGGCGCCCAGTTTGCAGTCATCTGCGAACTTGGTCAGCCACAGTCCTTCCATGTTGGCCTGTACCTCCGAGAAATATATACCGAACAAGAGAGGTCCCAAGACTGAGCCTTGTGGGATGCCACTTGTAACTGGTTTGGAGTCTGACATGGCTCCAGCTATTCTAACCATGTGGGTTCTGTCCTTGAGCCAGTTTGCAACCCATCTAGTGACATAGGGGTTTATATTTAAGCTGGTGAGCTTATCTATAATGCCCGAGTGGGGTATTGTATCGAAGGCTTTTGTGAGGTCCAGGTAGGCTGTGTGGACCATCTTCCCCTTGTCAATGGCCTTGGTGACTGTTTCAAAGAAATCGACCAGGTTTAAGAGGCAGGATCTGCCCTTAACAAAGCCGAACTGGGTAGGATCCAGTGTCTGTAGGTCCCCAATATCTTTATTTATAAGGTCCATGATGATCCTTTCCATAGCTTTGCAGACCAAGCTAGTGAGACTTATGGGGCGATAGTTTCCAGGATCCGTTGAGGCATCACCTTTGTGGAGAGGGACCACTGTTGCTGTACGCCACTCTTTGGGTACATATCCTGTAGTAAGGCTGAGATTGAACAGTAGTTTTAGGTTTGGGTTTAGCTCTTCTTGGAGTTCATGTAGGACGCAGCCCGGGACACCGTCTGGTCCCATTGATGCTGTGTTTCTTGCTTTGGAGAGGGCAGCTCTTACCTGAGCATCTGAGATGTCAGGGGGGCAGCACTCTGCTGGGATAGATATTAGCCCTTTTGGTGGGGGGGAGGCGTTTGCGCTGAACCTGTCAGCTAGGATGTTGGCAATGTCTGTGGGTTCGGTGTATTTTTTGTCATTTTAGACTAATTCTGAGTATATCTGGGAATTCCGACCCAGGTTCCTAACATAACTAAAGAAAGCCTTGTGATTATCCTTAGTGTCCTGTGCAATTTTTCTCTCGAAGCTGGCCTTAGACGATTTTATGAGTGCCCATAGTTTTTTGCTAATACTGATCAGAGATGCCTTCCCTTTTTGGGATTTTGCTCTGTCATGTAGTAGCTTCCTCCTTCTATTGTATAGTTTGTTTATGGCTGGGGTCCACCAGACAGGACGTCTGCCTTTGGAGGATTGGGTCTTTGTTTTATTTGGGATTGCATGATCCATGCATTCCTGAAGGTGTTCATAGAATGCGTTTATAAAGGATTTTGTGGTCTGGGCCGTATTATCCACAGGCCCCCGGGGGCTTTGAAGGATTCCACCTCGGTTTTGAGGAGTGTGAAATTTGCTTTAGAGAAGTTTTTCACTGTGGTTTTCTGGGCATGGGGTGGGGTCGGGATGTGAATATCCAGTGAGATTAGTTTATGGTCTGATCTTACCAGTGAGGGATACACTTCAGTATAGAGTCCCCATGTTGGTGATGATCAGGTCCAGTATGTTTCCCCTCTTGTGGGAGTGGTAACAAGTTGTTCCATAGCATTTGAGTTTATAAATTCTAGGAACCTTTGGGCTAGGGTATTGGAGCTAGAGTAATGCTCCCAGTCTATGGTTGGGTAGTTGAAGTCACCCAATATAATGGTGTTTGGAGAGACCTTCATATTTTCCAGTGTTCTCAGGAAGGCCGAGTGGGGTTCCTGGGTTTGGGAGGGTGATCTGTAGCAGGCTATAAACTGGAAGGCAGTTTTACCCACTGTTAGTTGCACATGGATAGTCTCTGATGCTTCGTGCTGTGACACCAACCTGGAGGTGTGGGTATCTTTGACGAATATTGATAATCCCCCTCCTTTTGTGGTTCGGTCCAAGTTTTGGTGCCGAAAAGCATGGTATGAGGTATAACCTGGTAGTGCTGGGCTGCTTTCGAGAGCCTTGAACCAGGTTTCTGTTACTGCACAGATATCAATGTTCTCCATGCGAAGGAGAGTTTCGAGTGCATGCATCTTGAGGTTTAGACTTCTGGCGTTGAGTAGCATTACTCTTAGTTTATTATCCCTTGTGATACCTATGGAGGTGGGTTTGTCTTTTAAGCCTTGCCTAAAAAAGGCACTGTGGGGGTAGCAAGAGCCTTTGCCAATATCCGAAAGCCCAGGGGTGACGGGTGCAAGCCGTCCCTAGCGAAGCATCGTGGCTTGTCGAGCATGTCATCCCAGGCTGACAGGCATTGGATCCCCTTTGAATGACACCAATACTTAAGCCAATTGTTGAAATTGATAATCTTGTCTTCATACTGTGGCATCATTCTTGGTGAGGGTAAGATGCTACTCAAGGTCAGGGTCATACCGGCCTGAGCTACATGCTCAGAGAGCTCCTCTAGGTCTCTTTTCATGTAGTCCAGGGAGGTACATCTCAGGTCATTCACACCAGCATGGACAATGACTGAGTCATATTTGTACTTGCCTTGGAGTGACCTGAGTGCTTATGTGGCGGATCCTAGCGCCTGATAGGCAGCTCACCGTGACCTTCTCCTTGTTCAGCCTGGTGAGCGGGACGTCAGTGTGCCTGATGATAGTCACCTATTACAAGTGTATCAGGTGTGTTGTTTAACCTTAAGGGCTGTGACTGTTCGGCACACTGGCTTTGTGAGCTATGTGTTGCACATGTTTTGTTTTGGGGTAGCGGTTGCTTGGGTGTCTGCTTTGGAGGTTTCTGCTGTTTAGGCAGATTTTTATTTAGAGCCTCCGAGTATGTTTTTGTGTGTTTATGTGTTTGGTTTGCTGTCGTAGTAGGTCTATGTGAGACTGGAATTGTAGTGAGTGTGGTTTCCTTCTCCTCCTGACTGGTTACGCCAGTACTGAGTTGAGAGAGCTTAGCCTCCAGTTTGGCTATATGGTTGCATCCCTCACATGTGTTGGAATTTGTTGGGAGGAGGAGAGGGTTGTCTGTGTACATTAGGCAGTTGTAACATTGCCTCAAGATTCCCAGGTTCACCAGCTGGACCGGAGAGGAGATTGACAACTGATCTTTGGACATGCTAAAATAGTATTGGGAATTCCTTTATAATTGAAAAAAAGGGCCAATGGGGAACAAGTTACTCAAAGGGAGTTTGTGAGGGTGTAGTGCTTTTAATTTTTTAGTGCTGACTTATATAATTGCTTTAGTGAGCAAGTGCTAGGCTTTAGCGTAGGAATAGGGTGTTTATTATGAGAACTAGATCAGTTCCAAGGCTCAAACCCAAATAAGCGGCGCTGCTCGATGCCGCGCTATGCACAAAATCACGCAAAGCCGCGCTACAGCGGGTTTTATACGGGCGGACTTGAAAGAGCTAGAAATTGGCCCAAAACAGCCTACAGACTACCAGATTCCTGTGCTGGGAACACTCCTCCAGGGACAGATAGGCTGCTCCAAGCTCCCCACTGCCACTGGTGAACAAAGAAGTCTCCCTCTATCCAAGAAAGGAAATGGCAACACAGGCACTTTCCAAAAGTCCAGAATACAGCAAAGCCTGTATTTGGACTACTCTAGGTCAGGAAAGATGGGAAACAAGGATAACTTTTTTTTTTTTTTTTGCAACAAACAGTAGGAAATTGCAATAAATATGTAACACAGGCTAGCGCAATTGAGTGTGTAGCCTCAACAAGTAAATGCAATAAACAGGACAAACTTTAAAAGTGCAGGTGCAAAAACAACTTGAGACAGTTTAAAACAGTTCAAGAAGCAGAAATATTTGCAGTTTAGCTAGATCGGACAGTCGCCCAGGTAGTAGCAGGAAAAAACTTTTTATCAGGTTAGGAGTCGCTGTTTTAGCCTCTCTGCTGCTTGCACCACTCTGCAGGACCACGAGGAGCTTGGCTGAGTAGTAACAAGCGCAAAAACGTTGCCAAAGCGGGTTTTATACAGGGGGATTTGAAAGAGCTAGAAATTGGCCCAAAATGGCCAATAGACTACCAGATTCTTGTGCTGGGAACACTCCTCCAGGGATAGATAGGCTGCTCTAAGCTCCCCACTGCCACTGGTGAACAAAGAAGCCTCCCTTAATCCAAGAAAGGAAATGGCAACACAGGAACTTTCCAAAAGTCCAGAATACAGCATAGCCTGTATTTGGACTACTCTAGGTTAGGAAAGATGGGAAACGAGGATAATTTTTTTTTTGTTTTTCTTTTTTTCAACAAATAGCAGGAAAATGCAGTAAATATGTGACACAGGCTAGCGTACTTGAGTGTGTAGCCTCAACAGGTAAATGCAAAAAACAGGACAAACTTTAAATTACAAGCGCAAAAGTGTGCTAAAGCTGGCTTTAAAGCAGGGGGTTAGAAAGAGATAGGAAATGGCCCAAAACGGCCCATAAGCTACAAGTCACTGGGCTGGAACCACTCCTCAATGGACAGATAGGCTGCTCAGAGCTCCCCACTCTCACTGGTGAACAAAGAAGCTTCCTCCTATCCAAATAAGTATATGGGCAACACAGGAACTATGACCCCATAAGTTACAGGTCACTGGGCTGGAACCACTCCTCAAGGGACAGATAGGCTGCTCAGAGCTCCCCACTCTCACTGGTGAACAAAGAAGCTTCCTCCTATCCAAATAAGGATATGGGCAACACAGGAACTGTGACACAGTCCAGAAATCAGCAATGCCTGAAGACTGGACTATTCTAGTTCAGTAAAGGCGGGAAACGAGGATTTTTTTTTTTTTTTTTTTTTTACAAAGTAGCAGAAATTAGGAACAGAAACACAGTAAATGCTTTAATTTGGCTAGCACACTTGAGTGTGTAGCCTACCAATTAAACTAAGCAAAAACAAACTTTAAAAGTGCAAAAAAAACTCAGAAATACAGGCAGGAATGCAATAAAACAACTTTACAGAGCTTATTTAGTAAAAGAAATAGAAAAGTCTATATATACAGAAAAGCAGCTAAAACACACAAACACTTCAGATGCAGTGCAACCTAGAGCACTTGAGTTGTAGCAATATTAAGGCTATTACAGTTATAATAAATGCTCTGAAATATACTGTATATTTCCAAAATGTTTGAGAAGCACAGTCAGAACACAAGGAGGTTCAGGCGAAAGAAAAAAAAAAGTTTTGTTTTACTTTTTTAAAGGGAAAAAGGAAGAACAGAAGGCCTTATCAAATGTTCTCTCTGTATTAGGCAGAATGAGCTAATGACGCTAGACTGGGAGGAGTGTCACAGTAGGGGCGGGGAACTGCAAAGCCACCAAGTATAAGAGCAAGACACCAACAGGGAGGAAGGGTGGGACAAAATAGCCTACAGACAGCAAGCACTAGAGACAAAAATGAAAGTTTTTAAACAGATAAGGATTTGTAAAGATACAGAATAGACAAAGTGCTATATATATATATATATATATATTAAATTTTAAAAACAGTAATCTGTAAAAATAATCAAAAAAAAAATCAAGATACTTATATTTTCAGCTCATTTGCGGTCAACAACTTATCCAGTCTGCACTGTGTGTAATAGCACCACTATGCATTTGTGGCGGAGACCTAACCAGATAATGACAATTTTAATCCCTGTTTGGAAGGGGTTTTTCTTCAGGTGTCTACATTATTCATTCACATGTGGAGTAGGATCATTTTGGGAGCAGCTATTTCACATCCATGTTTGAAATTGCCTAGCTTTGTTGTAGAGTCACTATTTGTATTTGTCCTGGCAGCAGAGACAAACTGTGTCTACCATTCTTGCAGAAGTGCAAGGTTTTCCTTACAGGAGTTCACTAGTTTTTGCTGGTCTGCAGAGTTGCTCCTGTAGCTCTTTTTCCTATATCCGGCTGACCCATTCATTTTTCCACTAGGGGAGAGCCCCATAACCCATTCATTCCATGGTAAAGGTAAGACGTGGGTATTAAGGAATGGGCCTGCCTGCAGCCTGTTCTTTTCCCACCCCATTGCATCTTGTGATTGCCGCAATATATGCATTTTTGAAGTGCATGTGTGCTTCCATGGACACTCAAATTCCTGAACAAGCAGCACACGACGTGCAGGACAGACATGTCTAGCTGTACTTGCTGCTATCGGTACATCTTTATTCCTGCAAGTATTGCTAATGCAGCAGTCCAGGCTGCCAAACTTAACCCCAGGATGGGGGAGTGCTGCTCATGCCCATTATTCTTGCTGGGACCCACCAACACATGATGCTAGTCAGACATGGTCTTCTGGTGCAGTATTCACCAACTTCTTAGTTTTTTTTTTTTTTTGGACTATATTTCCATCTTTAGTCTACTGAGTGTCAGGCTTCCCCAACAACAAGTTAACCATTTTGTTTCTCCATTCCACAAACTGTAGCATCCTGCATTACTCCTAATGGTTTCTACCCTCCAGTGAGGCATTAGCTTGTGGAGCCCACATTTGCACTTGTTTCCCCCCTTTCCTGTAACTAGTCTAGTAAAGATACAGATTTGCTGTATCCAGGACTGTTTGTAAGCTCCTGAAATCCCCAAGCCTTTCTGTGTTGGAGGGAGGCCTGCTAGCTTATCAGTAGGAGTGGTAAGCACTAGGTAACCTATCTACCATATAAGGAGTGGTTTCTTGCCCAGAAATTGTAGTTATTGGCCGTTTGGGCAAGTTTTCCTTCTCTCTCAACTTTCTGATTTAAAAGCCTGCATTTGCAGTTGTTTCTTTCCTGTAACTAGTCTAGTTCAGATACAGATTCTTAGTTTTAGCACTTGAATTTGCTTATTTGTGCATTTGCAAACAAGAAAATAACCAGTGCGTACTGAATGTCCAGGTGAAAACCAAACTTCAGAAAAAACATATACCCGCTGGACAACCACAACTGAAGACACGGCTTTAATAAAAATGATGATAAAAATAGCAGCAAACAAATTCCATGTAAAAATCGGATAAAAAAGGACAAGCGCTTTCGCATACAGCTTCTTCAGATCTTATAAGAAACTAAAAAACCATGAACATTTTTAAACTAACACTTGACCTATTAAAAACAAGAGAAAATTGCGCCAAAAAACAATGACATCATTTCCTCATAAATCAATGCAACTTCCTATGTGCCTTAAGCCACCGCCCACTCAAAATGGGTTTGATATTAACCTGACTATTCAACCCTGGATGCTTATAAGCTTGCATCCTAAGAATCCATTTTAGCTTCATCTGCTCCAAATAGTTGGTCACTACCTCTCACATTTTTAAAAACGTGTTGTAACACCCTAAAAGGAAAATCCTGTCCAGGGCATTCAGATTGATGTTTGGCAAGGGCATTGTTTATATCACCCTTCCTCATATCTGACAAATGTTTGTATACCCTGTCCCTCAATCGTTGGATGGTTTTACCCACATAGAAGCAGGGGCATACATCACATGTTGCTAAGTACACTATAAAGTGGGTAGTGCAGTCTGCATAGAATCTGGGAATAAATTCAAACACTAAATTGGGGTGTTTATATATTTGTTGTTTAGTCAAAACCCTACACACACTACAAGACCTACAAGGATAAGTCCGAGTGCGTTGACTTGACTGTCCAGGGCATTTAATATCATTGTACAACAACCGTTTAAGATTGTTGTTGTTTCGATAGATGAAATATGGTGCGGCCCCTACTAAGCCAGTCGTTGCAGTGTCCAATGTTAAGATAGCCCAGTGTTTATGTATGATACTTTTTATAGCATTGTTATTGCTGGTAAAATTAGCTATAAATGAAGAATGATGTTTTGTCTTCCTTCTATTGATCATATTATCATCCCTAACTCTCAGAATCGAAGCATTGACTATCGAGGCCCGATCTTGAGTGGCACTAGGTGTGGTAACATTCTGTTCCACAAAGGAGGGTTGAAAATCACCCAGCCTATCAACTTCAAGGCTATCACGTATTTCCCTAACAGTAGTGCCATTATATCCCCTATCAATAAACATTGCCTCCAGAGTATCAAATTCCCATTGCATGTCACCCTCATTGTTACAAATCCTGGACACTCTAGTGAACTGACTTTTCACTACACTTGAAAACACATGTCCAGGATGCATACTCTCTCTAAATAGAAAGCTGATACGCCAGCATGGCGTTCTAAACAGTGTGGTGTTAATGCCCCCATTGTATCTTTAGTTACCGATACGTCTAGGAAGTCGACATGTAAAAAAGAGTGAGTGACAGTAAACCGAAGAAACTCTGTGGTAGACTCTAAATATTCAATATATAGAAGAAGGGGCTCAATGTCACCTTACCAAACAATGAAGACGACATCAACAAACAGTCTATAGTGTCTCACACCTCTATATAATGGACTCATAGTTAGATTATTATCCTCCCAAAAATGCATCACCAGATTTGCGTAAGAATTGGTGCAGGGGGTGCCCATAGCTCCCCCCCCATCTCTGTAGATATAACTGTTCCTCAAACAGGAACACATTATTATTCAAAATCAAGTCAAGCAAGGCACAGACTACACAAACATCTAGATTCAGTGAGAATGTATCACTACTCAAGATCTGCCTTATCACTTCTATCCCATACTCATTGGGCATGGTAGTGAAAAGATTTCTAACACCCAGGGTAACTAATAGCAGATCAGTTATATCATTCAACCGCACAAATTCAGCAAACCACAGTAAAAAATTTCTAGAAAGCCAACTTCATGCTTTTAAGACAGAAGTGGTGAACTTCATGACACCCATGCCGATGGACAATACAGTTACGACTGCCGAATCCTACACCAGTGCACTCTATAAGCGCTTACACGAGTGCATGGATCTTGCTATCCCAAACAGAACCAAGACGCTATCCTCCAAAAAAAGGAAGCTAATCTGGTGGTCCCCTGCCATAAACAAACTCTACAACAGAAGGAAGAAACTATTGGAAAAGAGAGTAAAATCCCATGAGTGGAGGAGCTCCCTGGTCAGCCTCAGTAAGAAGCTGAGATCCCTTATAAGATCCTTCAAAGCTAGCTATGAAAACAAACTCACTCTAGGGACAGCCACAAAGCATTCTTAGCTATGTCAAGAATTTCAGTGGTAATACCCAGGTCTTCTCTGAGGTACAGCACAACGGCACAAAAATTACAGAACCAACTGATATTGCCAACATCCTGGCAGATAGGTTCATTGCTAACTTTACCCCCCTTTCACTCCCTAAAGGGCCCATATCTATACAGGAAGAGTACAGAGTCCCTGTAATCACAACTGTGCAGGGAAAAGGTGCACTCTAAAGCCAAAAACACAGCATCCATGGGACTGGACAACATCCCAGGCTGCGTTTTGAACGAACTTCAGAACAAACTGGCTTTCCACATAAGCACCATTTTCAATCATAGCCTCATGTTGGGCTTTGGGCCCACTGAATGGTGCACATCAACAGTTATCCCACTCCACAAAGGAGGAGCCACCACTGATCCCAGGAACTATCGCCCTGTTAGCCTGACGAGCCTGGTCTGTAAGGCCATGGAACATATCATGGAACTCTTAAACAAAGACATTGGTAACCTCCAAACTCTGGACCCCACCCAGTTTGGGTTTGTGAAAGGCAGATCATGCCTCCTGAACCTGATCGACTTCTTTGAGAAAGTCACCAAAGCCGTAGACGAGAGTAAGGTGGTTCACACAGCCTATCTTGACCTCGCCAAGGCTTTCGACACCATCCCCCATTCTGGAATTATAGCTAAACTCACTAAACTAGGTATAAATCCCTACGTCACACGATGGGTTGCCAACTGGCTCACTGACAGAACCCACAATGTAAAAGTTGCAGACTACAAATCTGACTTCAAACCAGTGACAAGTGGAGTACCACAGGGTTCAGTCCTGGGACCTCTCCTGTTTGGTATCTACTTCACTGAAGTACAGGCTAACACAGAAGGCCTTTGGCTAACGAAGTTCACAGATTACTTCAAAC
Organism: Protopterus annectens; assembly: GCF_019279795.1. Lineage (NCBI taxonomy): Eukaryota > Metazoa > Chordata > Ceratodontiformes > Protopteridae > Protopterus > Protopterus annectens. Next base: position 831,016,014 of record NC_056744.1, read on the forward strand.
TAGGAGCCATAGTAGAGTCCACAAGTGATGTGGACATCCTACAGAAGGGCCTCACTGAGACAGATGCCTGGTGTCAGAGCCATGGACTCAAGCTCAATGCCAAAAAGTGCATTGCCGTCCCCTTTGGTAAAAACTCTGTATCCATGAACTACCACATAGGCGGCATTCTACTTAATGCCAAATGTGTGATAAGAGACCTTGGGACCCAGATGGACAGTAGTCTCTCCTTTGATAATCACATCGCCACAGTAGTCAGGAAATCCTTCTACGTGGCACACCTAATCACAAAAGGGTTCTCATCCAGGAAAAAAGAAGTCATTGTTCCCCTCTACTCGACACTCATTAGTCCCATTATAGAGTCCAATGCCCCTTTTGGAATTTACCTCACAAGACATCTGCAGCAGCTGAGAAGGCCACAGAAGTACCTCACAAAGAGGACTACTGGCCTCAAACAGATGCCCTACACTGACCGTCTCAACAAAACTCCAGCTTTACTCCGTAGCATAGCACCTACTCCGAGGTGATCTCTGCATAACATATAAAGCTATGTCAAACCCAGAGCTGTCGGACATGCTACACCTAAAGAAGTCCCAGTCCCTCCGAGCTACACGCTCTAGGAACCTAAACCTTGTCACCACAATAAACAGGACATGCTTGAGGGATAGATTCCTGTCCCAAAGACTTCCCATACTCTGGAATAAGCTACCCGTCTATGTCAAGCAAAGTTCCTCATTAGCACTCTTCAAGAGAAATCTTGATGAGTGGCTGAGAAATAAGAAATGCACCCCGGGGATCACTTCTGTGGCTCTGCTCGACAGGGGCACAGGAAAATAACTTTCTTGGGTGGTGTTAGCCAGGGAACCTTGTTGGCTAGGCTTATTTAGGCCCTTGGGCTGATAGCCTAGTACCTACCTATCAACCTGTAAGTTGGGCGTTGATAACTATCTGTTGGAGAAGCCATTATCCTGGTGCACTAGGTATTTTTCTGTAGTGGCCAGGTGTCATTTGCGCTCAAGCAGGGGCCTGCAGTGCTTGGAAATGGACTGTAGTCCTGCATCTGACATCAGTTGCTGAGTCATCTGTTGTCATCCTCTTGCAGAGGTTATGTGATGAAATTTGCAGCAACCTTCTTCATCAGAAAGGTTGGCTTCTCCAGTATGTTATTAGCCAAACCCTGATTATTTCCTCTGGTCACTAGTGGATCTTGAGTAGTGTGGGTCATAGTAAAGGTTTTATTTCTCTGCATCACAGATCTGACACTATCAGAATTTTTTTTTCTTCACAGTGCTTTGGAATGTGACTTCTTGTAATGTATGTCACTTTTAGCAACACTTATTTGACTTGTTTTCCAGATTGAGTTTAGCTCACTTTTACTGTTTATGTAAAACAAGATTGGTGGTAGATTTCAAGTGTAGCAGGCCATTTCTCTGTCTTCATGCATTTTAACTTTTGTTGACTCTTAAGTTTCATTCCATCAAAAGTGTGGCTCTGCATTTATCTTGAGGGTTCTCGCCTGGCATCTGTGAAGCAGCAACCTTCCTTACTTTCCATGTGTTCACTAGGCAATGTAAAGCTGGGTTGCATTTTCAACATTAGAGATGGGATGTTAGCTTTTTCTGTCCTTTGGACTTGTAGCTTGATATTTACTTGTACAATAAAAACTTAAAATGAAAACAGGGCTGGTTTAGATTTCACAGAGTAGTGTGGAGAGCTTACAGAAGTAGCAGTAGATATAATCTTTTCAAGGGTTTACTGCAGTACTTCCCTTCCTCCTGTTACATTTTTGTGGAATGGATGTAATGTATTTGTGGGGTATTTAGTTAAGATGATTTTAGTGCCAATTTAAGAGTTTTGCACAATAGACTATTGCTATGAAGTCTGTCTGTCTTTGTCTATTCTTGCCATCTGTGTGAATTTTTTTGTGGTAAGCGACCATGTTCTGGCCTGGTGTGGTCACTATGTTTTTGTGGTAAGTGGTTTGTAAACTAAATGGCTGACCTGTTTACCACTTTTGCTAGAGTTAGTGAAAAGTTATTTAAAGCAGCTAAGCTGAGGTTTGTGCTGCATTGACATTCTTGTACTTACTGATGCTGCCGAATGCAGCTCTGTTTTGGTGCTGTGTTAGAATAAAAGTCTGATACAGTTAACTTGTTTAACTCTGCGCAATACTATTAAAATAATATGTTTAACAGATGGCACATACAGTACTATACAGTTTACAGCTTTACTGTTTCAGGTTTTACTTTTCAAACAGCATAAATGATCTCCAGTATGTAATAAATCAGATCTAACCTCATACAATTTTAATGTCTTTTTTTATATCCCTTCTTGTGCCATTCGGATCTTGTCCATGAGAACAGCCTTTTGATGTTAACAGTTTGGAATTTTTGTGATCTCATGCAGTCTGTTGATAAGTCACCTTGAAACAGAACATAAAATAACTTATGTATAACAGTTTAGGAGTTGTCATTGCCTTCAAGCCGGTAGGGAGCACCTGCATCTCAGGATTTAAGAAGTCATCCTTATCAGCATTTTCCTTCAAGCTGTACTAGACCGTAAACATACATGCTACATTACAGCTGAATGCCATTTTTTATATGATTTTAAGCTAAGAACAGTTTAACCCTTTAATATATGATAGTAAACAGAAATATGCATGCATCTGACTATATTTCCTACAAACAGGGTTTGAGTCTCACATGGGATAATTGGCTAGGCTTAAAATGGCCTACAATGGCAATTAGCCTAGTACTAATCTGTGAACCTATGAATCTATATGTTATAGCAAACAAAAGTGTACATGCACTTATTTTTACTACATATATATTCTACTAAACAGAAGTATTTATGTTTAAATATGTATCTCTAAGATTTCTCTGTTTTTTGTTTTAAAACACAAACAGTCTACATTGGTATATACCCTTTGGTTAGATCATAATTGTCATTACTGCTTACTAAAAACACACTGGGAAACAAAACCTTTAGTTTACTTTTGATACAGCAAGTTAACACAGTGATAGCAACCAGTGCTACTAGAATTGGCTGAATTATCCAATTTAACAACTTTTTTTCTTTTTGACGACCGTTCTGTAAAAATGCCCCACCAGTTATGAGCTGTATCAACTTCATTTTTTTCTGCAAGTTTGATTAATTTATTTTTTACAATTACAGAATTTAATTCATGACTTAGAATTGTTCTATTAAACTTTTGCAACTGATGAATTAACTGTTTGCTTTCACTTATTACTTTATGTACTGATTCTAATGAAAAACCTATATTAATCATTGACAATGTTCGTGGGTTCCATCATAGAGGCGTTGCAGCCTTATTTTCCAGAATAAACACATGTATCATTATGCCAGGTTATATGTGTAATATTGTTGAGACAACGTACAAAAGGATGTTGTTTAGTAAATGGTAAACTTTGATTTGTTATAATACATACAAACTGTGGGACTATGTCTGAGAACATTTCAAAACTAGAATGTAAAATTGCCCATTTACACAGAGTTACAGAATGTTGTAAAAAAACATAGTTCATTTACTGGTGAGTGCTGACCACACACCAGTCCATTAGCTGTATTAGTGCAATGTTTAGTTTTGTGAGTTTTATTTTGTAAATCCATATAATTTCCCTCTAGCTGGGGTAACCAGTACTGATACAGATAGAATGGTGGTCCAAGAACTAGTGGTCAAACCTATAACTTGACACGTTATAATGTAGCAAGTTCAAAAGTAGTGTGTAATTTTCCCTTTACAATTTGTATTTGTGCAGACTGTTTGCTGCCCATGCATTTCAATTCAGTTAGTACTTGGATCCATTTTTCAAACATGATTCTCAACACATATTCATTGCTAGAGATCAATTTTGTTTGGACTGAATTTTTTTGTATCTGTACGTACAGATACTGCAAAGTACATTTAGTCCTATCTACACATTTAGTAACATTAACATCAAACCCTAATATACTAATTAAGGAATCATTAAAATGTTGTAAGAATTCATTTTGAAAATTCATGTCACTTTTGTGACGTCCATATAGTAGGTAACCATTGTGTTTGTAAATGCACTATTTGTGAAATATCCTGGCCTGTCAGTTTTAATCTGTTTGCTAGTATTTCTATATCAATTGAATTTAAGGTACCTAGGCCTGTCCATAGTCCCCCTAACAACATGTAGTACCAAGCTCTCTGTCTCCTACAGCCAGTGGTGTTGGGAGGAAATGAGATATTAAAATGTATTACTGTTTTTTGGTAATTTTGCCCCACTACCATACATGTTGATGGCACCCTGATTATTTGATCTGTGGGATTATTATTAAAGGTTCTGATAACAAAAAGACAACGTTGTTTCCCAATGATTACTAAATCATTAACACAGACCAGTATATTTCCCTCTTGTACCTTTATTATAGTCCCTTCTGCATTACTGTTTACACAGTCAGTGTAAAATTGAAAAAGTGCCCCTTCCCCCTATAATATGCAGCGTTTTATTGCAGTTTTGTTTTGTAAAAATACATTTGCTTCTGTCTGTGCAATTTGAATGTATGCCTGTCCTTTGGCTGTTTTCCAGACTGTGACACTGTGGTCTAAGGAAGGATTTCCAACAGGACATTTTTGCCCTTCTGGACAAGAGAAATTACCTTGAATTCTATTTGTATTATCATTTGTCCAGTAGAACCTTATGTTACTAATATTGCTTGTGTGTGTGTGTGTGTTCTACTGGAGTTTCTGCTATTCCTGGTGCTATTATACAGTTACAAAATATTGTAAAAAACAAGAGAGATATTGGCTTAACTAGCACACATTTAAAAATAGAATTATTTACATAATTTTCATTTGCTGTCGTCTGCCTTTTGCTCTACTGTATTCCAAACAGGTGCATTCTAGGCAGCTTCAGTTTCATTTTCTGAAAAGAAAATACATGCCTGTCACTTTTGTGACTCTGGTTACTGCCTTTCATTACTCTCATTTGATCTTTATGCACTAACACTGTTCTGTTGTTCTTTTTACCTTTTATTTTGTACACCAATGAACCTGTTTGTTCCACCACTTCAAAAGGTCCCTGCCAATTGCTACCCACGGTCCTTCTGTCTGAAACATTTTTACTAATACCTTAGTTCCACAGGGAAGGATTTCTTCTGGCGTTAATATTGGGACCTTTTTCCATAAGTTGAAAGCTTGCTCTCTTGCATTGGAGTCGCATATTTCTGTAAGCTGTTTTAACCATTGCTGATGTTTACTAATTTCTAACTTAAGTCTACTGTCTGGTGTATCAGGATCAAAAGGTAATTGTAATGGCATTTTTTCTCCCTATCATTATTTCATAAGGAGATATTCTTGTCTTACTGTTGGGTGTTGCCCTTATTCCCATAAGTATGCATGGCAAATGTTGCACCCATACATTTCCTTTTTCAAACATGCTTTTTTAAGATTCTCCTTGAGCGTACGATTCATTCGCTCTACAATTCCATTGGACTGTGGTGGGTGTTAAGGCACATGAAATCTTTGCTGAATTTCTAACAGGTTACACATTTGCTTTATTAGGTCACTAACAAACTGTGGCCCATTGTCTGATTCGATAATTCTTGGCCATTCCCAATGACAGAAGATATTTTTCCATAAAACTTCTGCTGTTGCCTTCACTGTCATAGTTTTAGTAGGAATTGCCTCTACCCATTTTGAAAAAATGTCCACTACTACTAGCAGGTATCTGTACCCTCCCTTTGTTGTTGGCAAGGGACTGGCATAATCTATTTGAACTGCATACCGTGACCCATCTTCTGGATATACTCTATGTAATTGAGGTGTTTTACTTTTAGCATTTACCTGCCGACATATCGGACATTCCTCTACAATTAACTTGCAGATCTTTTTTAAACTTGTGTTCCAGTATTTTTCTTTTACAACTGCTTATAGTTTATCAGCTCTTAGGCATCCCAGTATTTGGTAATTTAACTTGACCAATTGTTGTGCAAGGTGAAATGGTACATATAGCAACTGCAATCCTTTAGAAGTAGTGTATGCATAATATTCTTTTTGTGGTATTCTGGCTAGCATGCACTGATCAATTTCTTCTTTTAAGCCCTGTTGTTTTTGAATATTTATAAGGTCTTCCTCGATTGACTCTTTGTCCAACTCTTTTAAGGCACTGACTTCTGTATCGATATACACATACTCTGGAAGTTCTTTTCCACTCGGTGCTGCCTGTTTTGCTAATGCATTTAACTTGAAAAGTTTCGCTTGTCAGTTTCTGATGTGCTTTTACTTTTAAGATACTGTATTGCCCCTGCTGGTTTGACATTATTATTACTTTATATATATCTTTTAACACTTCAGCACGTCGCATTGATTTGCCTGCACTGTCCAGAAACCCTCGCCTTACCCAAGTGTCCGTGTGCAGTCTTAAAGAATTTACTACATAGGCACTGTCTGAGAAAATGTTAACAGGATTGTAGTATTTAAGCACATACAGTACCGCCTCTAATTCAGCTCTCTGAGCTGACGTGTCCTGGTAACGTGATTAGTTCAGGAGTCCCCAACTTGGGATTTTCTGGAACTATGGCAAATCCTGTCCAGTATTTACCTTTGTCCCAAAACCTTGCTCCTTCTCCAAAGACAGATGGCATAAAATGGTTAGTCAGATGCCAAAAATTGTACATCAGGTGTCATTATTTTTTCTAAGCAATTAGCTGTCTTCCTTCATATCCCATGTGATTTGACAAGTAATATTTATCCCGTCTGTACAGTGACAGTTTTCATTCAGGAAAAGTGCCATCCATTTTTCAAAGACTGCTTGGCTAATACCATCTGTGATTTTACTCATTTCAAAATTGTCTACCAGAGCTTTTACTACTTGGTGTGGTGTTTGTACTGTAATCCTGGAAAATATGGTTAAATACACAGTTTGCTTAATACCCCAGTAAATGGCTAATAATTGTTGTGTACATGGGTGGTAACCTAGTTCCACTGGAGTCATTTTCTGGCTACAGAAAGTGACAGGATGTAATGTTTTTTCCATTCTGTTGTCACTGCCATGTGGCCATTGTTGTAACAATACAACAGATAATGTTTTCTTTCCGGCTGCTGCTTGTAACAGAAATTGAACCTTTGGTGTGGGTGCTATTAATTATGTAGCTTGTGCTATCTTTATCTGTGAAAATGCTTTGTCCTCATGTGGTCCCCACTCTAAAAGGGCAGAGTTCTTTTTGTTCCTGCAACATTTTGTATAGCGGAGCTGCCACAGCTGCATAATCCTCTATAAATTCCATGTTGTAATTCATGATTCCCATGAATTTATGCAAATCTGCTATTGTTAGTGGCTTTTCCATTTGGAAAATCCCTTGCGCATGCATTGGGCAAGGAGACCTTCCTCATGGTTTTATAATAGCACCTAGAAACTTAGCTTCTTGGGTCCAAATCATTTGACACAGTCTCACACCAAATCCTGCTAAACAAACTAAACCAATATCATCTATCAAATTCCACTCTTACCTGGTTCCAAAGCTACTTAACTAACAGGTACCAAGCCGTGAAATGGGAAAATTCTCTCTCTCCTCAGCTGCCCATAACTATAGGAGTCCCACAGGGTTCTATCTTAGGACCACTACCATTCACAGTCTTCACAAATGACCTCCATACCTCCACACAGCATGCATCTATAATTTAGTATGCAGATGACACTACCTTAATCTGTGCTGCACAAAACATTCCCACCCTCCTGCAAACAACTCAACTAGCATTCTCTGACATTGAAAACTACCTTACCAAATCCCAACTTATCCTCAGTCCAAAGTAAACTCGGCTTATGATTATAACCAGTTCTAACAAAAACACTAACAGTCAATTCACTATCTACTCCACTAATGCTACTCCAGTTGCTCCAGTGGCACAGGCTAAGCTATTGGGAATAACCATAGACTCCCACCTAAAATTTGATAGTCATCTCAACTTAACTATTAAAAAAGTACATGCCAAACTGGGGTCGCTCTACCATATCAAACCATTTCTTACCAACAACACAAGATCAGCCATTGCTCGCTCCCAACTTCTATCCACCCTACTCTATGCATCTCCCATTCTGACTAATCTCAACAAAACTGAACTAAGCAAAATGGAAGCCTGCTATAACGGAATTGCCCGCTTTGCTGCAAATTGCTCATATAGAACTCATCACTGTACTGATTTGAGACAGCTCCACTGGCTTGAACTGCCCAACTTCCTAATCTGCAATCAGCACTGCCTCTGTCATTCTATCTGTTACCTCCCCAGTAAGTGTCCTGCCCTCAAAAACCTAGTACAACATCACTCAGACAAAAGGCCTCTTAGATCATCAAGCAAACTACTACTAGAAGTCACCAACAGCTACAATAGCTTTGGAGATGCACTATATAGTAGTTCAGTGGCTAAAAAATGGAACTCTGTCCCTACTAGCATTCAAAACACATCATCCAAAGCCTCCTTTAAAGACCTCATCAGGCAACATCTCAAGCAAAGTTGGCAGTGCTATGATTGCTCCCCAGGCTAGTGAAAGCGGATAACACATACATGCAAAATCTAGAGCACTTGATAATAGTTTTCAATCTTACTCACAAACACTGGCTAATCTACAGTGTATGTACTGTACCTGTGTACTATGTATGTATTCTACCTATATTCCAAATTTAATTACCTTTATTTTTAAAATTAATATTTTTGTTTGTTCTCTCCACTGTAACTGTTTATGTGCCGCATACCACTGTAAAAACTGATCATGTCTAAATAACTAAATGTGTCTGTAATTTTTCTTTGTGGAGCTTTTCTCCCCGGGCCTCTGCTGAAAAAGGGCCTTTTCGGCTCAGTCAGACACCCCCGGTTAACAAATGTAAAATAAATAAATAAAAATAAACTGATTTTTTTTCACTTTTGACCTTAAACTCTGCCTGCTAAAGAGTGTGAAAGACTTTTAGAAGCCATACATGCTCCTCCACTGTTTCAGACTAAATTAATGTCATCAGTGTAATGCAACACCGAATCATCTTTTTCCAGCTGTTGCAGAATGGAACCTATCATCTGGTGAAAAATAACAGAACTGTTCTGAAAGCCCTGAGGTAACCATGTCATGACGTACTGCTACTTTTTGAACGTAAAGGCAAATCTTGGTCCGTTTCTTTTTCTAAGTTGTATTGCAAAAAAGCCATTTGCTAGATCTATTACTGTAAACCACTTACTTTGTGGCTTAATGAATGCAGCCAGCTCTGGAACTTCTGGAATTAAATGTGCTTGTAGGCGTTGTGTACTGATTTACTTTCCTTAAATCAATGACAAGACGGTAACTACCATCTTTCTTTTTAAGGGGACAGTAAGTGAATTTGTGGGACTGTTGCCTTTTTGTATGATTCCTTCTTTTTCCCAATCTGCAATAAATTTTTCCATGTGATCTGCCTCCCTAGGAATGGGATACTGTTTTTATATATATATAAAATCTGATCACTACCTACCCCCACTGGCATTTCCAGCTTTCCACATTCAGTGGGTCCCTTGGACCACAGATTTGGAAATTGTTGTAAATGTTGCCACACATCCTTCACTGTCTGCATTTACATGTCCTGTAGGTTTATCAGATTTTTCAGGTAGGGAGATTGCACAGCAAACTGCACTTACCTCTCCCTCCCCTATTGCCCTGTCTTCCATCCACAAAATACTGTTAGTTAAATCAATTACTATGCCCAAAGGTCCTAAAATATGCATACCAATAATGGTAGTTGAACAAGATGGATGCATTAAGAATGTACCTTTATGCCTGTCCTTCTTGGTGAAATTTTATGTTTACATCTTGGCTGTTTACTGCATAGCACCCTGTGCCATTAAATGCAGAAATGCAAACTCTTTTGTAGGTTTTATAGGTAACTGTCTGTCTGTGACTGTTACTGCTGCTCCTGTGTCTAGTAAGACATTTTGCCATAGTGAACCCTCCACCCAGATATCAATCAGTGGTCGTCTGTCTCAACCCTTTTTAAAGTTGTCAGGAAAGATACCAGGGTAGGGGGACACACCCCTATTGTAAGAAAATCTACTCATCCTCATTTTTATCGTCAGCTGCAGTGTGGCACACTGCATGCTTTTGGCTGTTATCTTCCACTGTATTGGAGTGATATACATATTTAGATTTTTTAATTTCTTTACGTAACTGCCGCCTAGCTATTTCCTCTGCATGTTCTTCCAAGTATTTTGGATAAGGATACAGAAGCAGGAGCTGGAGGTGCTGATGCAGGTTTTTCTGCTGCTGGCTGGTCACACCACCATTGCTTTCCATGGCTTTTTACTTTACTAATTACCTGAAATGGCTCACCTCATTCTCCTAGTGCAAAGATATGGTACGAGTATACTGCCCCATCATCGGCCATAGTCCGTCCCCTCATTAATTTTTGTACCAAATCAGTAAGGGTATCTGAATTTTCTTCATAAACGCATTTAATATCCCCTGGGACCCTTTTTTACTTGCTCTGAGAAGCAATGTATTAACTGTTTTTGTATTTCTGTTTTTTGCATGTCCCTGTCTGACCTTTGATATTTGATCTGAAAAGCAAGGAGAAAGTGGTTGCTCTTTTCCATTAATTTATTTGAGATGGTAATTTTGAAATTATCTAACAGTTTAGCTGTGAGAGGCCCTTGTGCATATGCTATTATAACAGCTGTCATACTTCCTACTTTACTGTTTAACTGATAAGCATCTTGTTTTAACTGAATGAAAGTTTTAAAACATTTGGGAATAAAAATCCAACAACATCTGAGTAATGCATCTGTCCACACATCAGATCCTGCTGTGCATGCTACCCACTCTTCAAATGCAATCATGTTATAAAATATGCCTTTCTTATCATTCCACTGCGGTAAACTTTGTAACAATCTGGACTGTGTATACAGCTTAGCTGTAGTTCCCTGTTCTGTGATTTGAACTGGCTTGACCTTTTCCAGTTCCTCTTTAAACTGAGCTACAAAGTTGTGTTTTGCAGATTAGTTTCTGTCAGTTCAGCCAATTCATCCTCTTTATCTTGTAAAACACTGCTTAAGGTCTGAAATTTTGTTTTCTAATTCTTTACGGGCGTTATTATACTAGACTCATCTTTTGATTGCAGGGTCCCTAGGCACTTTTGACACAGCTTTTGTATGGCATCTTTGAACTCCCTGAACTCACCCTGTCTGTCCCTCAGGAATTTATTAAACTCTTCTGTCAATTTATCATGAGCCTCATTCCTGTCCTTTTCTGTTTTTCCTGGCTTAGCAGTGTCATTCTATTGTCGGACATACTGTATAAAAGGGTGTAATAAGATCAGGAGATTCTGCCAGCAAGTGATTTGACAGTTGTTCTAACTCTGAAATTAACGTAGTGACAGGACATAACTGTTTAGTGTCAGTAAACAATGTAAAAGCATTACCTTTGTTTTCTGTTTTACCACCAGAAGATGTTTCTTTGCAAGTTAATTTGCTAACAATGGTCTGCACTGTATTTTTATGGCATTGTAAACATCAGTTTCATATGATTCACACAGTAAACATTTACTGTCGTACCAAACTTTTTTTTTTTTTGCTGAAGATACTACCCACTTGATCAGTGCATGTACATCCACTTGCCCTAATAAGATTTTGCATTTGCTAATATGCTGTCCATACCAGTTTTGTAATCTCTGCCAAATTTTATCTGGTCTGTCTGACATCTAGAGTAAAGTTCTGTTTACACGTTTTACTAGCCTGATTAACAGCATCCATGCTGTCATGTAACACACACAAAGTCCACGATGATTTCAGATGGCCAGTCTGGTCACCGTAGATTATACGGTTGCTGAGAGTTTATTTTTCCTTTTTTGGGGCATCTATAACCTGCTATTCTTTGGATTATATGGTCACCGTAGATGGTTGGAAAACTTCTGGAGTTGCTTGAAAAGCTGGCGAAACGAAGCTAGCAGTTGCAGATTCGAAACCTGAAGATTCATCGACTTGGAGAATTTATGGCACTGCTTATTTCCTGTACGGCAGTCTCACTCTGGATTCAGACGTCTGAGGAACTGTACTGCTGCAAAATGTGGAAATTGAAGTGCTCCTATTCAGGACTCAATCACGTACATAAATGTTAGTCACTGCGCTTTTACTGAAGTGACCTTCTACAAGGCACCACTCCCCCTGTGTTCTAATATAGGCAAGGCTCGCCATTGAAAGGTTGTTTAATGCAGCTGTGCAGATGTTTGTGCTGCAGTGACAGTCTTGCACTTACTGATGCTGCCGAATGCAGCTGTGTTTTTGTGCCTTGCTAGAATAAAAGTCTGATGCAATTAAATTGTTTGTGCAGTACTATTAAAATAACTTGTCTATATAACAAATGACATATACAGTACTGTACAGTTTACAGCTTTACTGTTTCAGATTTTACTTTTCAAACAGCATGAATGATCTCCAGTATGCAGATCTAACAAGAAATCAGATGTAACCTCATACATTTTTAATGTCCTTTGTTTGTATCTTTTCTCGTGCCATTCAGATCTTGTCCATGAGAACAGCCCATGATGTTAACAAGTTTGGAATTTTTGTGATCTCATGCAGTCTGTTGATATGTTACTTTTGTTTTCTGTTTCAAGGTGAATTATGTGACAGTTTAGGAGTCGTCCTTGCCTCCAATCCGGTAGGGAGCTGTTCCTTCCTTGATTCTGCGTCTCAGGAATTAAGGAGTCATCCTTATTAGCATTTTCCTTCAAGCTGTACCAGACCCCAAATATTCATGCTACATTACAGCTGAATGCCGTTTTTTTTATTTGATTTTTAGCTAAGAACAGTTTAACCCTTTAATGTATAGTAGTAAACAGAAATATGCATGCATCTAACTGACTATATTTCCCTACATAAATTATAGCAAACAAAACTGTGCATGCATCTAACTAGCAAACCGAGGTGTCCATGCAGTGTTTTTACTACACATGTATTCTACTAAACAGAAGTATATATCTCTAAATATATATCTCAACATTTGGTGGCAAAGATTTTATGAAAGAAGCATGCTGCTGTTTTATGAGTGAATGTTAATGGTTATGTGACATGTAGAATGTAGTATTCAAGGTTGTAGCTCTCTGAACTGGATATGCTGCATATGTAGGATGTCTTGCATTTGTTGCCTGCCTCCGTGTGACAGCCTAGTCGGAGGGCAGTATCTATTGCTTACCAAAAACATACTGAAAACACCTTCTTTAAGGGTCTTGTAGTGTAGATAATAAAAACTTATAGTGAAAAGACATTGATCAATTCATTAATCACCTGTAGGAGTGAGTGTCTCACACAGCTGCACTTTCTGAAATATCTTGAGGCTGCTGACATTTTATTGACATTTTTTTTTTTTTTTTATGTCGGTCTGTAGGGTTTTTTAAGCCCTCCAAGAAGCTCATCTTTTCATGACATACTTTCTGTTTTTGGTAGAGCTTTGTCAAACCTGTCTTAAATACCTTTTGGAAGTTTGAAAAAGCTTGCTAGGGAGGAGTGCCCTGAGTTTTCGTTACAGTCTCCAGTTATGAGAAAGTTCCTGAAGTAAACCGTTTTTGTTTTTATGATCCCAAGATATTTTATTGCTGTCACAAGACTGTTCCAGTTAGTCACCTGTCGAATATTCACAGGCTTGTTTACTGGAAGTACATTAAATTAATAAGAAGTACTAAATCTCTTAGATCTGTCATAAATATGTCTGCTTTGGGCGCCTTAAATATGGCAGTCTGATTTTTCGAATTTTGCAAATTGGTGATCTGTATTGAGAATAATGTTTTGTCTAAGCTGAGGAATGATATTTTTACAACTCCCAACAGTTTAATAATATACAGAGATGCTGAGAGACCTCATTATTGCAGTTACTTCACTGCATCTGTATTTTCCTTACTTTCCATTATCCCCGTCTTCTATCTTTGCACCTATCTGCTCAATTGCACTCGCATTGCCTCTGGAATCGCATTGTAGTGTATCACCATTTTCTCTCTGCAAATCATTTTCTTTTTTTTTTAAACATCTTTATTAAATTATGATGTAAGATATATCTGCAAACCTATGTTTGTGTAAAGGAAAACAAACCATATTAATGTGTTCCTAGTTACAAACATCATGCAATGATTATCAATCCAACACTACATAAATTGAAAAATTCCTACCTTCCCTTAAATCGCAATCATCCTCCAAAACATTGTTCTGCATGTATTGTTACCACAATTTCCATTTTTTCTATGCAATTTGCTCCTATCCTTTTCTAAAGATCCAACTTTCAGTTCTTTTGTCTGTGTAACAATATTCAATATTTATTTAGACTTTGATTTCCATTTTCCAGTAATTGTTTTTGTGGTTGCCAACATAATTAAGCTTAACAATGCCTTACTTTGTCTAGGCAATTCAGATCCTAATTCTTCCTGGATGGTGATGCAGCTCAAAAAATAATTTCCTTAATTAAATCCACTTGCTCACCCAGTATTCCTGACAAGAGTACTCTTTTTAGTGATTTTTTTTAAAGTCTTACAACTCATTACATTCCCAAAACATGTATTCCCAGTTTTCTCCTTTCCATCTAGTGGCTAGAAAAAAATAAGGCTACCCTGAATTGTCTGTCCACCACAAGTCCATTTCCCTTCCATCTTTGTAAGATCTACATTACTGATTAGTCATATAATAATTTGGTATCCACCACACCAGTTTCTTCGCTGTTTTCCCATGATGTATGGCTTTTCTTTTTGTCAATATCTATTGAAATAATATGTATATTTATACGTGTGAAGCCATTTACATTCCAAAACAATAAGTATAGTACAAGTCCAAAACCATAAAATAAGCACAGGCCAGGCTCCAGGTTCTTCAAAAAACTTCAGATACTTTTATTCGATTGAAAACAAACACAGGCGCTTTCACATAAATGCTTCCTCAGGTGCATGTCATATTCAGTCAGAACACCTTTCTTATACCTTACAATCATGGTCACCTGATCTCTTAATAAATACTTAAAGGTACACATTCCTCATGTCTAATACTTCATGTAAAATACACAAAATTGTAAAAGTTATTTAAAAATACACATGCATGCATAAAATTCAATATATATTAAAACAATTTTTATCTACGTAGTGGTCTATTTTTCAAAGTGGGTCTCATAGGGATGTAATCATTAAGACGATGTCCTATATTCGCCCTCAACCTAACTATCCATTCCACCTCTAAGCTCTCTGTCCTTCCCTTTATGCCACCTCCTCTAAAAGTTTCAACACATTTTCCTATAACTACAAACTTGAAAGAATGTCTGTCATCAGTCTCACAAACATGCTTTGCCAAACATTAAACATATTCTTCTTCTTAATGTGGTAGGTATGTTCCCTAATCCTGTCTTTCAATTGTCTGTCTGTCTTCCCAACATAAAACTTATGACAGAGTTGACAGACAGCCAAGTATACCACATGGATGCTATTACATGTTGCAGTAATCCCAAATGTAAACACCTCCCCAGTATCAGGGTGCTTAAAATCCATACCATCCATCAAATGTACGCACATTTTACATTTCCCACAAGGTTTAGTTCTCTCACTGCCTACTACTGGAGTAACATCCCTTGTATGGCAGAGTTGTCTCTTCAACGATTTTTTATTTTTAATGTAAACTTGGGGAGTCTTTTCTAGATACTTACTCACCTCTCTGTCATTAGTTAAGATGTTCCAGTGCCTATTAATGATAATAGTATATTTTCTTATATTCCTTGAGTAACTAAGACACATTCTCACCTTTTTTGTACTTTCATGATCCAAAACTTTTTGTATTTCATCCCTTTTAGAGAAGTATGGCTTAACTTTAGTACCTCTAAGCCTTTTTACTTCAATATTTTTATTCACCATGCTCTCATCATACCCTTTCTCTAAAAGGTCACTAACTACCTTAATCTGCTCTCCAAAATCCTTCTCTTTTACATTTAATCTAGACGCTCTCCAGCATTGATTATGTGCTACATTTCTAAAAACATACTTTGGATGCATGCTTGTTTGATTTAATGGGTTTGTATGGCATTCTTTCCTAAAAGTCTTGTACTCAATTTTTTGTCATCGTCTTTAAATACAGTGACATCTAAGAAATGAACTTCTACAACAGACCAATTTAGGGTGAATTTTAAAAAATCAATTGAGTTATTAATAAATTCTACAAATTCCATCAGCTGTTCAGATAATTCCATTCCACAAAAGGAACAGATCATCTACAAACCTTCGATAAAACAAAATATTTTGTGCAAAATTACTCTATTAAATTTTTCATTTCCCAATGGTGCATAACTGTTGGCGCACGATGTACCCATCGCAACGCCATTGCGTAGCCAATAAATTTCATCCCTAAATATAAATATATTATTCTCCAAGACTAACCACAATAAACTTTCAACCAGGCTAATCTTGTTTCTAGTGAAACCCATATGTTCAGTCATTAGCCTACTTACCCTCTTTATACCTTCATCATTTGGTATAACAGTAAAAAGTGACACCACATCTAGTGTCACTAAAATAAGACCATCTGATATGCAAGCTTCATTAGGGCATTCAAAAAGATCTCTTAAAAAATATTCTGTATCCTTTAGAATATATAGAGATTTCTCATTTAACCTACAAAGGTTCTTTTCCAAATATATCAAAATGGATTCTGTACATCCAATTTCTTCCTGCAACAATTGGTCTCATTGATTGTTTCTCCAACCCCTTATGCAGCTTGGGTAACCCCTGTATCATCGGAATAGTAGCATTAGTTATAATAAAATATTTTAAGAGAGCTTCATCTGTGAGATCCATATACAGTAATTCATGTATACTATTGGGAAACATTTTCTGTCATGCTTTTCACCTGTGCAGATGTAATTACTTTATAAAACAGTTCATTATTTAACATTTCATGCATATCATCATCATACATGATCCTATCCAGTACTATGATCTGGCCCCCTTTATCTGCAGGCCTGATCATAATACTTGTATTGCTTTGTAGCCCTACCATGGCTTCAAATACCTTTCTGCTTAGATTATATTTCTTATTACTCTGAAATGCATTTTTTGTTCATAATTTTTTTTTATATGCATCCATACAAATCTGTTCAAATGCTTGTATTAACGAATTCAGCTTAGGAATAAACAAACTATGTTTTTTAAACATAACATCCTCACTCTCACTGTTACTTTCAAACATTACTTTCAACATTAAGTTCCTTGTAAACATTTTGATGTCAAATATTATGTCCGTAATGTTAGATTCAGCAGTCGGAATGAATGGAAGCCCTCTATTAAGCACACTCCGTTCCTGTTCAGTTAATTTATATTTAGACAAATTTATAACTAGTTCTTTTTGTTGATGAACACTTTCTTTATAGTCTAAGGGCTCACCACATCGCCTTTGTGTTTCCTTTTGGCCCTTGTAACACTTCGCCCTCTCTGCTGCCCTGCTGTCTGGTTACTGTTTCCCCTGCTCCTCGATTGATCTCTGGTAGGTAGTGGAAAAACCAGACTTGATAAGGGAGTAGATACTAAATTCAATGACATTTCGTTTCTTTTCTCAAAGGCGGAGGTGCAACCCTCCACATCAAAATGCACTTCTGCAGTTGTAACAAAAGTTTTTCACCTTGTTCCTGCATCCGTTGTATTTAATTTCACACGTTCCATGGTCTCGGTCATATAAGGTTCCATTTCCATTCATCTGTTGCGTGGTGTTCCCGGATTCAGGTGCCACTATAGCAACCATTGTTCTTAATGTTTCATTGATGGATCCTTCCGTGGGCGGAACCCCAGCAGCTAGACCGGCTACTGATTCATTGGTCGTCTCCCTATGCCAAGTAAAGACATTCCCTTCCAGGAAGTCTTTGCGATCCCTCTGCAATTTCTTTAGCTTCACTTGAAGCAATTTCCTTACATAAACCGAGGCATTTTCAATTACCTCATTCACAGGTTTATCAATAACTTCTTGTCCATAGCAATTTTTGAGTTGCGAAAACCTACTTTTTAACATATCAAGCACCAGACATATCTCTCTCTTTGCCGAGGCTGTCAACAACTTCAGATAGTCCATACTGGTGCTCAAGTTCAATTTTTGCCAGTCGCTAAGCAGGCCAGGGTCACAGTTGGCTTAGGCTGGCATTTTTAACACTCTTAAGCCTCGAGGTACTACTTCTTTTATGCAGGCTTCTAAATGGAACTTTTCATATGAAAGGCGTTTTAGTTTAAACAACTCCTTCTCGAGTGCTAATAAATCACTTTTAAACGTTATCATATCCATGTTCTGGATGTCATTTTGCTCAGTCTCTAAGGTACCATTAAAGAGAGGATTAGCTTTTTCACTTACTTTCAAGATGAACTTATTTACATTCATCCCAGTTAATTCTGCTCACATATTGGGAGTCGGATTATAGTCCAGTTCAGTAATTTCATTCCCTGCAGCCATATCTTTGGTACTGTTGGATAATATTGAAAACAGTATATAGCAAGAAACACAAACCAGCAGTATCCAAAGGCCTCTGCACAAAATTAGCACAAGTCCAAAACCATAAAATAAGCACAGGCCAGGCTCCAGGTTCTTAAAAAACTTCAGATACTTTTATTCGATCAAAAACAAACACAAGTGCTTTCACATAAATGCTTCCTCAGGTGTATGTCATATTCAGTCGGAACACCTTTCTTATACCTTACAATCATGGTCACCTGATCTCTTAATAAATACTTAAAGGTGCACATTCCTCATGTCTAATACTTCATTTAAAATACACAAAATTTTAAAAGTTATTTAAAAATATGCATGCATAAAATTCAATACATATTAAAAATGTTTTTATCTACGCAGTGGTCTGTTTTTCAAGATGGGTCTCATAGGGATGTAATCATTAAGACCATGTCCTACATTCGCCCTCAACCTAACTATCCATTCCGCCTCTAAGCTCTCTGTCCTTCCCTTTATGTCATCTCCTCTAAAAGTTTCAACACATTTTCCTATAACTACAAACTTGAAAGAATGTCTATCATCAGTCTCACAAACATGCTTTGCCAAAGCATTAAACATATTCTTCTTCTTAATGTGGTAGGTATGTTCCCTAATCCTGTCTTTTAATGTCTGTCTGTCTTCCCAACATAAAACTTATGACAGAGTTGACAGACAGCCAAGTATACCACATGGATGCTATTACATGTTGCAATAATCCCAAATTTAAACACCTCCTCAGTATCAGGATGCTTAAAATCCATACCATCCATCAAATGTACGCACATTTTACATTTCCCACAAGGTTTAGTTCTCTCACTGCCTACTACTGGAATAACATCCCTTGTATGGCAGAGTTGTCTCTTCAACTAATTTTTATTTTTAAAAGTAAACTTGGGAGTCTTTTCTAGATGCTTACTCACCTCTCTATCATTAGTTAAGATGTTCCAGTGCCTATTAATGATACTAGTATATTCTCTTATATTCCTTGAGTAACTAAGACACATTCTCACCTTTTTTGTATCTTCTTGATCCCAAACTTTTTAGCTTTAGTACCTCTAAGCCTTTTTACTACTTCAATATTTTTATTCACCATACTCTCATCAGTCCTTAGTAGAAAAACCAGACTTGGTAAGGGAATAGATACTAAATTCAATGACATTTCATTTCTTTTCTCAAAGGTGGAGGTGCCATCCTCCTCCTCAAAATGCACTTATGCAGTTGTAACGAAGGTTTTTCACCTTGCTCCTGCATCTGTTGTATTTAATTTCACACGTTCCATGGTCTCTGTCATAATGGTTCCGTTTCCATTCATCTGTTGCGTGGTGTTCCTGGATTCAGGTGCCACTATAGTAACTGTTGTTCTTAATGTTGTTTCATTGATGGATCCTTCCGTGGGTGGAACCCCAGCAGCTAGACCGCAGCTACTAACCTATTAAATCAAATAAGCATGCATTAGAAGAGACGAATCTGCCATACAAGGGATGTTATTCCAGTAGTAGGGAGTGAGGGAACTAAACCTTGTGGTAAATGTAAAATATGCATACATTTGATGGATGGTATGGATTTTAAGCACCCTGATACTGGGGAGGTGTTTAAATTTGGGATTACTGCAACATGTAATAGCATCCATGTGGTATGCTTAGCTGTCTTTCAACTCTGTCATACGTTTTATGTTGGGAAGACAGACAGACAATTGAAAGACAGGACTAGGGAACATACCTACTACATTAAGAAGAAGAATATGTTTAATGTTTTGGCAAAGCATGTTTGTGAGACTGATGATGGACATTCTTTCAAGTTTGTAGTTATAGGAAAATGTGTTGAAACTTTTAGAGGAGGTGACATAAAGGGAAGGACAGAGAGCTTAGAGGTGGAATGGATAGTTAGGTTGAGGGTGAATGTAGGGCATGGTCTTAATGATTACATCCATATGAGACCCATTTTGAAAAACAGACCACTGTGTAGATAAAAAAAAATGTTTAATATATATTGAATTTTATGCATGCATGTGTATTTTTAAATAACTTTTAAAATTTTGTGTATTTTAAATGAAGTATTAGACATGAATGTGTACCTTTAAGTATTTATTAAGAGATCAGGTGACCATGATTGTAAGTTATAAGAAAGGTGTTCTGATTGAATATGACATACACCTACACCTGAGGAAGCATTTATGTGAAAACGCTTGTTTGTTTTTGATCGAATAAAAGTATCTGAAGTTTTTTGAAGAACCTGGAGCCTGGCCTGTGCTTATTTTATGGTTTTGGACTTGTGCTAATTTTGTGCAGAGGCCTTTGGATACTGCTGGTTTGTGTTTCTTGCAATAAGGATAGTATAACCATATTATTAAGTTATTGCCACCTATTAGACATAATAGCTTTTTAAATGTCTGTTTCCAACTTTTATGTGCACATACTAATATTTGGCAATATCTTTTATATTATTGTGTCTTTACGCTGTTTGAACCTATATCCCATTTGTCAAGACTTTGTTTTAATGAAAACATTAAAAAAACAGAACCACCCCATCCTATATTAACTTACAAGAAACGCACAAAACTTTGTACATCTTAAAAAAATGAAGTTTAATTCCCCAGATAGGAACAGTTGTCCCAAATCAACGACTGCACCCACAGGCATTGTTTAAACCTAAATTTAAGGTTATACATGCTAAAACACATGCTTCAGCCCATGTTGTCACTTGATTTATTGATGTCTGTTCTTTTCTTTATTTGTATTCCCCTCCCAGATCTGAAAAAAATGCTTGTATGCTTTCAGAAAACCTACGTTTTAGCAGTGGTTATCTTTAAATAAAAACTAAAAAAAAGTATACACTCTTCTGCTAAATTAATTTTTTAGGCTGCTAGGAAGACAATCTCTTATTCACTTCCAGCAGTTTAAAACCTTTTTTAGTGAGCTTCTTGCCCTTGTACCTTTTTAAGTTTACATTTTCTTCAGCAAACAGTGGTCAGAGCTTTCAAGATTAATTGCCTGCACCCATAGTTAGTTGTCTGCATGGAAACAGAAGAACAGAATGTACAACTGCCCTCAGCTGCAAACTTCTCAACTCACAGTGAACATTTATTTCTTAAAGGAAGAAAAAATAGTTTGTTTCTTTCTTTTTAAACCTACTTGTTTACACAAAACAACTTGTTTTTAGATTGAGCCAAGGGCATAAATCCAGACTTTTGCCTAGGCAAAAGTAAGAGAATACATCTCAGCTCTACATGTATTATAATCACTTTTACACCCCATCCTCACCTCAGCAGCCCAGTATTACAGAAAATGAATTTTAACACGCTTTCCTCCAGTCTTTTTTGCATTGTAATGCCTACATTTCTTAAAACTAAAAATATGTACTTTCTTACTTTAGTATCTTTATCAAATACAGCAATCACTGAAAAGACTCACCCTCACCCCCTCATTTTAGATATCCCTTACTACATACTACACAAATCTGCTTTACTATATAACACAGTTTATATTATGAAATATTTATACAAATACTGTTAAGAACAAAAGTAGTTTTATTTACAGTTTTTTGTCTTTTTAGTGTCCTAAACATTAATAACATGAAGTGACGTATGTGCTTTTTAGTCTCCCACAAGCTTAACAATGTCAACAAAAGTCCAATCTTTATTAGCCATTTTTTTTAAAAAAACCTATTTCACAAATGTGATTGCTTTATAGTCCTGCATTTATTCATTAATTTCAGTGTTGCTGGTCTTCCAGTTCATCTCGTTCTCCCAACACCAGATTCTGGTTTAAGTCCAAGGTATTCCTGATTTTTCTAGTCAGCCCCTGTGGTTTTTTTTGTCTTTAAAGATTTTCCTTTGGAACATTGGAAAAGGATTTCACTGATGAAGTCTCTCTCTAGGTTTTATTGTCTTAAGGACAAGTCTCGCTTTGTTTGATGGCTCACTTTTTGTTAGACAAACTTTTGTATTTTCTCCTTGGCTTGTTTTGCATGAAAAAAATGTTTTTGATCCTCCAGAAAAAAATATTCTGAAGTTAGCCGAATACCGCAGCTTGAATCTCACATCTGCCTCTTGACATTCCATGATTGCTGGGATGAATTTCTGGAGTGCAGTGAATAATCATTTCCATAAATACCCTGTCTCTGATTTTTTTAATACTTTGCCCTCCAGCTACAATTTTGTCATGATCAACTCTTTCTGCTGGTATGACTGCATCTTTAGTAATACAGGTATTGGCAGCTTTCTCAGACAAGTTTGGAGCATGCACTCAATGTGCCTTTTCAGTTAACAAATCCTACTGTGGAAAACCAGCCGTGTTGCTTATTTGTGCTTTCATAAACTTAATACAGTCTGTCCCTCTCTGTTTCTGTGGTACCACAGAAAATCTCAGGTTTTGTCAGCGTGCCCCATCATCTAATGCTACCATATTTTGAAATGGCTCTTCTTTAGAAGTCTCATACTCAGCCAGCTTTTTCTTCATTTGACCTCAGATTTTTTTTGCATTTTTATCACTTTGTGTGAATAGTTGCTTAAAGCTGCTTCCATTTTTCAGCCTTTTATTTGAGTTGATGTATTCCTTCAGTGTTTCCTTTTAGTCAGCCTTTGAGTACTTTTGATTTATTTTTTCCTCTACATTACTGGAAGCCATCTCTTGCACCCAAACTGGAGCTTGTACTGCATTTTGCTGAACAACTGGAGGATTCTTCACAGTTAGTTTTCTCTTCACATATTCTAGATGATTTTCTTTCAGGATTCCAGACGGTGTACTTCTAGCCATAACTGAATTCTACTAAAGGTGGTAGACTTACTATCCCTTGTTTCTCAGGTTCTCATTTCACACTGAGAGGGCTGAAATTAAGCTGTTGATCAGTGTGCAGCCATCTTAGAAGTCTAGTATTAATTTTTTAGTAGCAGTGGCTCTGCAAGCATTGGGTTAAAGGTGGTGACTGATCTTGCAACATAGTTTTAATTGAGCAAGGACTTTGTTAGTCACGAAATCTGCATATGTGGAAAAAGAAAGGGTAGGGTTAGGTATTAGGCCTAGATACTTAAGGACATTGACATCCTGTCTTTCGGATAGCTATGAAACTAGCAAATAGCATAATCTCCAAAGTCTATTCTTATTAGTTTGTTGACCAGAATATTATGGCTGACTTTCCAAAGCCCTTGTCTTTCCAACCAAGAGACCTTATAATAAGTCCTGCATTCAAGTTGCAATAAATGGTATCAGTGGTCATTACGAGGGTGGTAAGGGTACTGAAAGTATTGTGAAAGCCATAGTGTGCATCAAATAGCAGGCCATAGCTGTTAATGTGCTTAAATAGTTGCTTGTGTAAAAGTGTTTAAGATAGTTTGGTAATAGGGGACAGTGTAGAAATAGGCCTTTAATCCTTCAGCCCACTGGAATAACTTTAGTTAGAAGGATTATAAGTGTATGCTTGAATACTGGTGGGACAGTGTCTGAGTTGAGGGAAAGGTTAAAGATGTGATTAAGGGATTCAGACATTTTTTTCAGCTGCAAGCCATAGGAATATGGCATCAAGTTTGCTGGATTTAGGTCTTGGATTATTAAGTTTGAGAAGTGGACACTTGATCTATTTCTTTGAAATTTCAGAGAAGTGAAAAGTTGCTGCGTAAGAAGCTAGAGGGTGTAGATCAGAGAAGAAAGTTCTTGCTCTTTGTTGGTGGAGAGTGAATTACTAGAAAGGTTTTAGTTTTGTCTGTTATAGCTGACTGCAAAAAAATGAGCATAATCATTAACAAATGATTAGAATATAAATCCCAGCATAAAAATTCATCAGTTGCACATTTGGAATTCAAATAAAACTTATCTTCCCCTTCCTTGACCTCTTAACATAAATTTTTCCAGTATCTCTGTATTCTGTTGTACATGTCCTGTCCATAGACTCCAATCCAAATGAAATGTATGTAAACCTTTAAAAGAATTGAGGGGAAGTAACCTAGTTTCAGGCTAAATATCCCTTAGTTGGTTATGAATACTGCCTCAGGTTTCCACTGGAAATAGTTCAAAAAGACTTGCAGGACAAACCCTGTAAGCGCAAAAAAAAAAAAGTTTGAAACTTTAAAGGGGTGGGGATACTGTCACATAATGGAAGCTGTGATTGAAAAATGACCTGCTCTCTCTTTCATCTTTTGATGACAAATCTGGCTACTTTTCCTGTGGATACTCTCCCAACAAATCTCTCAGTACTTCCTTTAAACTTTCAGTAGGTACATCTCTGGCTGCAAATCCCCGGGTGTCATGGACAATGCGTCTTTGACCACCTTCAAAGTCTCTGTGTTGAGAAGATAACTTCAGACAGCAAAAAGCTGAGAAAAAAAGATTTCACAACAGCTTATGTGGTCAGCTGATGCTTCAAGAGAACTACCTCTGGTTGCTTTCACAACAGCTTCGTTGAATTTACACTTATTTGTCATCTTTTTAAAATCAGAAAGTGTCCTTATTTGGCTGTCAAATAGAACTTTTGTTTTGGCTGACTGTTTTGTTTTTTTTGTTCCTAAACTTTATTCTTAAGAGTGTACAGTCAAATAGATATAAGAATCCTTCTTTTCTATGACACATCATATCAATAACTTACATTGGAGTAATTCTGTTTTACAGTAAGGTTGTGTGACAGTGACTTCTCTTGCTGTTTGATTTTTTTTCACTATTTGAACTGTCTGTTCAGCTTCACCATTTAACTGTGCAGAAACACACCCGTGCTACCTATTTTGTGCAACTCCCTGCATGTTTTACCTCTCACTATTGGAACTTTCCTGGGTGAATGTGTCACTCACTGGCTGTGCAGCAGGATCAGTATGAATATGATGCAAACCTGGGGCATATCCCAGATCAATCATAGTTGAGTAAAAATCATTCTTCCATTGAAGGTCAAATAATTTTTCACTTTGCCAGTATTCTGAACGTTTATCGTCTTTCATAAAACAATTTCTAACCTACTGGTGATACCTGGTGGCCTAAATAAATAAGCAGCCTGCACATGAAGGTATTGGGTTGTTTTCTTTCAATCTCCATGCTTTGAATAGTTGCATTATTTTCTGAGTGTGTGTCTTGGGCTTTTTTGTCCATATCTCTAATTGACCCTCATGTGTTAGCAAACTTTCAGTATCACAGTATTCCACAATGTGCAAGTAAGTTAGATGCCCTCTAGCTGAAATCACCTCATGGTGACTCTATGGTTAGGCCTCATATGGTTCTCATGGCATATTACAAAAGTATATTGTCAGACCTTTCTTTGCGCAGATACTGCTGCTTCTGTCCAGTTGTTCCCCAGCCAGGATTCAAACCCAGATCTACCAGTTGGTAATCCTGCACCTTAACCTCTATGATGTCAGTCCAAGGTACAAGCTATACTATTACTTTAGTACAGTAACCACATACTGTTTTTATATGCGGTCTATTTTGTAGAGGGATGGAACCCTGGCTATGACCTAGACAGCTAGGATTTGTTTGGTAGCCCTAGCACCAGAAGAGCTGACTGGGGTGGAAGAGGAGTGAAGGGGTTGGGCCTGCTCCCCTGTTCTGGATTGGGTAATGGGTTTGTGTCTGGGAACACAATACTCCATGCATTTCCATGGTATGGACTAGAGAAACCTACTAGGTATAAGCTTACAGGAGTGATAGAGGAGTGAAGGGGCTGTGCCTGCTCCCCCTGTTCTAAGGGTGTGTGGAATATAACTCTGGGACACACATTCCCTATGTAACCCCTGCTGTGGACCAGATAAACCTACATGGTATTTGTTCCTGAGAGTAGAGTCATCACTTGTGAAAGTGAGTGACAGTCCTATAGTTTACCCATTACATGACACTTCAGTGAGCACTAATTGTGCGTGCATGGTGAGGTAAGGCTTAATTGAACCTCCCAACACTACCACAAATTACAGCATCACTCTTGAATTCAACTGTCACCCTAAAGGAGATAAATGGGACATGGTGCTCTTTCTTTGAGGGGGACAAACAAGTCCATAATGCTGGTGGGAAGCTGGCTTAATGATCAAGTGTGGTATCAGCCTAAAACATTATTTTGCTGGTTCTGTTCCTCTACATATTCTTTTCAGTTGCAGAGTAGTCTCTGCACATTTACACCCCTCCAGTGATGTGATTTTGTGTTACCCACAACTCCTATATAGCCTTTCAGGTGTGGTATGTTTCCTTTTCCTCACATTGTAGCCACAGCTTGTGTGATGTGAACCTCATCAGTTTAAGGGGAACTATGAAAGTGTTTACAATAACTGCAGCTGTGTGGGATGATATGCAGATTAACTTGACCAGATATATGGCTACTGCAGAATTCCAGAAAGTCTTAGGCGAGAATACTTCAAGCTTTTGTGTAATTAAAGGAGTACACTAGGTTTGATAACGGCATTTGCAACTCCTTTTCTTCACACACCAGATGAGCTCTCAGCTTTCTTGGGGCAGTGAGACAGTGTTTTTGTGTTATGCATATAAGTTGTAATGTTGACAATGTAGATATAGGTATTTATCTGGTTCATTCATGCACTGTATATGTATCCTTTAATTAAGCCAGCATTTGGAGTTGTTTAGTGTAGTACTTTGTATTTCCATCCTTGATGTGCTGCAAAATGACTGTGCGATTATGGAAGAATTCTAATTTGTTATTTTTAGTCCTTTTGTATGTTTGATGCAGTTTTTGAAGAGTGATCTATCTATATCAGACAAAATTCTTCATCAAGCGAGGCTGTGGCTTTTCCTTTTGGGATAAGCTCCCTCCCACATCAAGCATATAAAGGTTTTCCCCTGCAACCCCCTTGACTTGATAAACTAATCAGCTCTGAGTTTGCTACACCTCTGAGAAGGGGCAATTCCCAAATGCAGAAGTCTTGGTCTGCGGATACATTTTTTGGCCAAATGCTGTCATTCAAATATTTGACTGTCATGTAACTATCTAGAACATTCAGGTACAATGTAAAATAAATTGTTTCATGGTTGTTGAAAAATGGACCTGTCTAAATTTGATTCATCTTGGACTTAGGGTGTCACTGACTGGTTAAAAGGAAACCATTCTTGGCCCTTTGAGGGTAATATTTTTCTTGCTGTGGAAGGAGAATTGGGATTAGGGAAATCTTTTCAAAGATTTTTGCTGTAACACCAATACCAAGCCTCTCTCCAATCACTTTCTGAATGTAAAGACTATTCTCCATTTTGCGTAAGACAGTAGCATAGCAGTAAACCTCAGGCTCCAGTTCCTTTTAAAGAAGAGAGGGTTATTTGAGAGTTTTTTTTTTTTTGACTGAGTGGGCTGATACAGATGGACTATTCCTCGGCCACAACCTGAACCAAATGCATGAAGTACTATAAAAAAATTAATGAGTTATACAGATTTTGTACATAAGAATGAGTTGCATTTTGTACAAAGTAATACCAGGAAATTAAGTGTATTATCCATCCAGTGCAACAGTGGATGTGACGATGCATGTCCTGCTAATAAGGATTGGTGCAATGCATACAATGTTGTTTAGCATGTATAGTTGATCCAGCAAGTGTCATAAATGCTACAGAACATCATATCCTAAATAAAGGCTACAGAAATATGAAACAAATACATTTGGTCAGTCATGGATCATAGAAGATGTGTTGTATTTAATGTAGGCAAGGTCTGTTTAAGATGCAGTAAATGACTGAGTAATTATCAGTTTAGTTTAGGCCTTGTTGGATTACGTATTGTTGGCTACCGTGATGCCATTGAATGAACTGACCAAACACAGAAGACCTCTGCGCAGATGCATGTTTGCCCAGAGATAGGGGGTAGATTATCTCGAGTGGCCACAACTGTGTCAGTGGTGTGGGTGGAAGATGTAGGAATGGGAACTAAGCATCTTCTGTAGTTCGCCAGGAATAGTTTCTGTAGATTAGATGCAGTTTCCTCTTAGTTGATTGCAGCTGCAGAGTTAGATTGAATGACCTTAGAGGTCAGAATCGAAGCACAATTTCAGATCTTCCTGCCTCCTTTTTTAAATGGTAGAAAGAGTCTGATATTGTCACAGATGTATGATCCACTCTAAAACTGTGCTTCATATTTATTTTTGCGTGGATTATGGAATCTGTATGCATAACCATGGAAATAATGATTTGCCTTTTTTTGAAAAGTGTTTATCATTAGATTTGACTGTGCACTGGAGACTGCCTGGCCTACAGAAAGTGCATACCTGATGCAGTACTAGTTGTCTCACCTTTAATGTTACTAGGTATAGCCCTGTGACTTGGTAAAAAAGACACTAATAATTACAAAGTAAATGGTCAGATATGAAAGTGATACTATTGAGTCTATCATTAAAGACCTATATGCTTTAGTAGCAGTTTAAGATTTCACCAGTGTGTATTTTCTAGCAGTGAGGCATTAGAATTAGATGAGCTAAAGAATATAAAGGGCAGGACTAATGTGCCACTTGTTCCTCACTGATCTGTGCCGTTGCTGTGTACAACAATGTGTTTTATAGCCAGCCTTAGAATGAGTACAGAAGTTGGAAAAATAAAGTATATTCAGCAGGCGTTCAAGAGCTTATCAATATTCTGCTTTTTTATAGTTTGGTTAGATGCAATTTTATGTGGTCTGTAAGGTAACATCTGGTCCAGTTCTCTTTGAAAGTCCGTATGAGGAATGCAGTACTGAGGGAGAAAATACCTGACTGGGAAACCCAATACTAAAATAAATTTCAGTAATAATGCAGAAAAGTGACAGTTGCATTACATAGCACATTCGAAAATTAAGGAGTAAGTTTCCCGTTACTGCCAGAGAACTTATTTTATTATTTTTAAAAATGATCTTGAGGAAGCAAAAAAAAAAAAAAAAAAGATGGACAGCAGTTAAGCTTCTTGAAATCCAGTATGTAAGTTTGACATCTCAGCCTATGAACCTGTGGTCTCATAATGGTATACATCACTGAATTTTATTTCATCAAGACTCTCTGTAATACAAGATTAGTCCATTAAATGGTTTTGACAACACATAAGCTGTTTTTCTCCAAGGGTAAGCCTCTTGCACTTGCCATATGTAGTGTTTTGTGCCCTCCCAACTTCTCTGTCTAATGTAACCAGCCATGAGTTCATGCGTCATTAGGGTAAGTTTAAAACTCATTACGTTTTCTCACTGTTTACTGAATTCAACAGACATAATTGGGTCTTTATGACATGGGCACTGATTATCCAAACAAATGCCATCTGTAACAGTTTGGTACTTCCAAAATGTATATGCCATTGTTTTCTTTTTGTGTTCATGTGTCCAGTTAGCTAGCCATCTATTCTTACACCTAATCCCCATGCATTCTCTTCATTTTGGTAACTCTGTGCAATGTGCATTCTGTCAGATTGATTTTTGTGACTAGAACTAAACATGATTCTTCAGGTGTAGCCTGAAAAATGTTTTTAGCACTGGAAAAAACTATCACAGCATCTCTGGATCTTTCTTCAAAAAATCTGGTTCCAACATCCTGTATTCACAGTTTTCCTTTCACATTGCATGGGCTGCACTGCGAGCACAATATCAGCAACTGCTGTGTTTGTCAGGGTTTTTACCCTGGCACTCTGAAGAGATGGTGAGAAGCCCTCCAGGCTTAACAAACCAAAAAAAGTCTTGTAGCCTTGTTAAGCTAAGCCAGTCTGCCATGCCTGCATCTGCAGGGAGGCACAGACTTTTTCCCAAAAAGAAATGCTGGGAGAAGCGTGTCGAAAAAATTGAAGTTTGTGAGTACACTTGAACTTTGATAGTTCATCATGGGCTCCTAGGTCCAAGGGTATCAGATCCATGGAAACACTGGCCCTGGTGCCTCTTACCTCACTGGTCTCAGACATTGTCCCTTTACAGGCCACTATACCTTCAGCCACTTGCACTTCATTGTAAAGCAAACACCAGCCCAAAAATCCATGTCCGATGACTGTTCCCACTTGTCCAATCTCAGAGCAGCACTTAAAGAAGGGGAGGCTGAATCCCCATAGTTAATCCTCAGAAAGGCATCTACACCTGTAAATCCAAACCAAAAGACATCCCCACTTGGGTTCACAAATTCTAGATGGCCTCCCATCCACCCAAGCCTCAGATTTTAAGTCCATGTGCTTACTAGACTTGCACATTGGCCTTCTGGTAAGTCACCTCCTCCCAACTCTGCTTCCTTTTTAGGACTTAAGTTGGCTGAGTTTCTTTCATTTTTTTTGTTTTAAGATCTTGAGAAGTCTACTGAATCTGGAGTCTTCTTGAAATGGAGATGGAGGGAATTCTTCCTTCTAAGAGACTCTGCTTCTCCTGACTGTGGGGGGAGGAGGAGGAATTGCATTGTATGTCATTGTTTTCCACTTCCACCTGGCGTATGACTTAAACAGTGAGGGCACTTTGGCCTCTGATTCTGACTCAGAGGTTAGGTTATTTGGAGATGCACTCCCATTCATGAGTGAACATGTCAACTGGCAGTAAATAGAGGTTTCTGTTTCCCAGGAAAATACATGGACCTCTTGAATCTTTAGCTATTCATTCTTTGAAGCTCCCTTGCATGCTTTTGAAGTTACATTCTTGGATCTAGACTCCCAGCCCCCTGTTCTGAAGAGGCTCATACATTTTGATATAGTATAGGATCCTTAGAAATATTTGGCATAAAAACTTCATTGCATATCCAAACAGTATCTCTGAAGACTGCAAAATGTAGCAAAGCTGCCTTTAGAATGTAATACTTTTCCCAGTGACAGGAAAAGCAGTACTTGACTTGTTTGTGAAGAAAGCGTGCTCCTCTGAAACTCTTGCTTTCAGGGCACTACAAACTGCTAAGTCCACATCCTGAAGTACCAGGAACACCCCCTTATGCAACTCAAAGATGGTTGTAGGGGAGTGCAGGAAGAAATATTTAAGGTTATCTTCTTAAACAAGCTCAAGGTGCCCTTGGAATGTGGATCCAGTTCTGTGAATGCAGCATCCAAAGTTGCTGGCTACAGACTCAGTCATCAGAAGACTTTTTTAGGCTGATGACTCCAGTCTTTGTCCAAGGATGAGAGTTTGCAGCTCCTTTATGTCCCTGTCTAAGGATTTGCTCTTCAGACCCACTACTTGTAATGTTTTAAAAGATTAGAGAGAAAATTATGGAATTGGTTAGACATTTTATTTTCCGATCCTCAAATGTAATGGAAATTACCTGTTTAACCAAGGACCTTACTACTGAAGGCAGGGTAAAAGCAAGCAGCCCAAAGTTAGAAGAGAAAGAGGAGAAAAATGGTAACTGGGGGATAGAGGGAGGTCTTTGGGGGGGGCAGTTGTAATTGTATGAGCATCTCCTTACCCACCCTTCACAAACCACATCCCAGCCTTCATCTCCTCCTCCCTCCTTGACCTATCTTGCCCTAAGATAAGGAGGCAATCTGGCATCTTATTGCCAGCATTGGTCAGATAGGCCAAAAAAAGTAGAGACTCTTCCATCTCTACCAAAGTATCAGGAACATCTAGTTTTTCCACTTGCAGCAGAAATGTTAACTCCAGGATTCCTAGAACTTGTTCCCTTGGGCCAATGACAAAGGTTGTACTTGAGCTTGATTCTTCTGCAGAAGTTGGACTAGATGTTAATCATTAAATCGCAGTTATCTAAGCTTGTTGTGCTATATCCTGCCATGGATATGACAACCAGCCAGCTTCCAGATCTGTAGGGCACATTTCACACACCCTAGCTCATGTACAGCTTGAGGAGGGCAGTAATAAAATTAGTGGATAGGGTGTCAGACCTTCAGAACTTTATTGCAGTTTAAGTGTGCTCTTCCCTGTGGGCTTTGATGTTCAGATAGAGTTTCACCAAGGCTGGGCAGTTGACTACCTTTCTGGGGGAAACCTTCCACTTCAGTTTTTGTGAAGAAAAGTTATTCTTTTCCATCAGAAATTGCTAGGGGCTAGAACTGATGGTTCTCAGTTGTTACTAAAACATTTTACCTTTAAAGTTTCATCTTCATTCATTCAGGATTTCCTGTTGGAAAATGTATTTCAAATGACTGTTCTTCTGTTAAAAAAAGTACTTTTCTGTCAAAGTATAGCACTATAGCTAGGGATTAGGATTAAAGGTTCAGGGGCTGTCACTAAAAATGTTACTCAAAACAATAACATTTCCATTCAGGTTGTACCACCTTCAAGGCTCCTCTACCTGCTTGTCAGGCTCTTATTTTGGTAGAGCATTGACAAGGGAAAACCATACTTGTTACTGTTGATCTACCTTGAAGCTGCCCAGTGGAGCTTGATTCCGAGGGAAGGGACCCTCCTTTGAACCATTATTTTTCTGAGGAAGTCCTAGGAAAGGGAAGTAAAGTTAAACATTATTCTCCTGTTTCATGGAGGATAGAAAGGGAAAATGTGGTTGGGTTTTGCAAAGGTCTTATTTCAACTTTTCAGTCTCTACTTTCTGAGTCTTCCCTGCATTCAAAAAGAAACATTTCCACACTCTTATACTGATCTTAAGTCAGAGGAACAGGAGATGGAATTAGATTTTGTTTCTCAAATTCCTTCTCCACAGGAGAAAAATCTGATTCTGAGGAAAGATTTTCCTGCAGATTCTCCTGAATAGTTATTCTTTTCTGATTCTGTTGCCAGAATGAAGGAGTTATTTCAGTGGGAGTAGAAAGAAATTCCAGAACCTCAGCAAAAATTTTATGACTTGTTTTCAGGTGGATTTTCCTCAACTTGCAGCTGTTGTCCTGTTTTGTCAGCATTAATAGGGTGCTTTGTTGGCAGCAAGTAGTTTGCCTGTCAACCTCCTTCTCCCAAGAAGTCTGACAACTCTAGCTTTGAGTAATTAATTTCTCTTCAAAGCCTAGGTCAGACCCTGCAGTAATTTCTGTCATAAGCATAATCTTCTAAAGAGCTTTTAACAGCTGACTCCATTTGTTTTGACATGGATGGCAAAGCCTTTGATGGGTTTGGGAAGAAAATCTGTACTACTACTTCCTCCTTAGCTTTCAGAATAGTGAATTGTCAGGTTCACGTCTAAGGTTCTGCTGGCTTCCTTTGGCAGTAGCTGATGTTTGAGCTCCCTTCCTCAGACTAACATCTCCAAAATCCTAAGTATATTGTTTGCCTCAGATAATCAAACACTGTCTAAAATGTTCTTTGGACACTGCTGATGCTGTTTCTAGAGCAGTTACCACTGGCTCAGTGAGACGATTTGCCTAGCTACATTACCAGGGGATGTCACATCTGAGCTCCTGAATGTTCTCCTGCATAGAGAGGTATTTTATGCACATCCTTTGTTGAGGTGCTTAAAAGACTGGACGAAAGTTAATTCTGGGTGTCCCAGTTTTTCTTTTTAACCCTCCATGCCAGAATCTAATAGTTTTCCCTCCAGTTTAGGATCCTTTTATAGGAAACAAAATAAACAGCCTCGACAAGTTACAGGTAAACAAAATTGCAGAAAGTATTGTCGGGGAGGTAAAAAAAAAAAATGTGTCCTTGGTTTTGAGAGGGACAATCTCAGAAATTTGACCCTTCATTTTTTCCCGTTTCCCACCCTAGCATTTCAGTAAAACTGTCCCAAAGTCTAGGTCTTCACTTCATTCTGTGACACCAGATAATTTTAGACACTTAGGTTCTGGGAAACATTCAAAAGGGCTGCAACTGGCAGTGGGAGCCCTTTCCTCCTCTTCAGGGGATTCCTCTACATTGTCCAAACATCCTATTCCACTTATTTTGGAGCAAATGTTGTCTCTGTGGTGGTGGGGGGTATGTAACCTGTTCTGCTATACCAATACCAAACAGGGAATGGATTTAAGTCAATAATCTTTCTGGTGCCAAAGAAGGAAGGAACTTGGAGACCTTCATTTTCTAAACCTTAATATCAAAATTCAGAATGCTCCCTCCACATTCTCCTTTACTGGTCATTACACCTTTGTTTTTGATCCCAATTTTAAAATATTTTAAATGCGTTTTACATTATTCTGTGTCTGGTTTACATTTTCAATTCAGTGCTTTACCCTTTTGATGGTCAGCAGCTCCAAGACTGTTCAGAAAGTGCCTAGGTCCTGTAATAGCCTATTGCAGGTTGCAGGGCTTTCACATTTTTACCATATTTAAACGACTCCCTTATTTATATAGAACCATTTACTGCTTGACAAGAACCTTTGGTTTAGGTAAGAAAACTTTTTATTAGTCTGGGATTTCAGACGAACTTTTGTGTCACAGGGTAGTGTTTCTGGGATGTCTCATCGATATATCATTCGTATGGCTTCTCTTACTCGGGACAAAGTAGAATTTGACAAGAAACAATTTATGATATTCTCCAACCATTCTCTGTCATATGACAGGAAATATCTTCAGATTCCAGGTTTCATGTCCTCTACAGTTATTATGATTCCTTTGACCAGAGTTCACATGAGGAAAATTCAGTGGTTGCTCAAATTTGTTTGGACCCAACACCATCAGCCTCAGATTCCTGTACAGAGGTTTGTAAAGAGGGAGTTAAGGTGGGTAGATCAGTTATCTCTCAAACCAGATCTCCCCTTTTCATGTTCAGCCCTGTTTCTGTCTGTAACCACAGGTGCCTCAGACTTTGCTTGGGAAGCTGTGTCCAAGGAGCTGAATGTTCATAGTCTGTGGACAAGCAAAACGGACTGAATTGCACAAATGTCAAAGAAATTATGGTTCTAAAAATGCCCTCAAATCTGTAAATCTTTGAGTTCCAGGCCCCCTACAAGAAATCATAAATGGCACCACATGATGTGGTACATAAATAAATTGGGGCTGTCCACATCCTACCCCCTTTGCAGATTATCTGTGGTAGCTTAGGATTTAGCAAATCAGCACAGTCTATCCCTACAGGCTACTTAGATTCTGTCCAGAACAAAATGTTGTTGCAGAAGAAGTGAACAGGACCAGAAGAGACCTTCATGAATAGATGTTGCACCTGGGGAAGTCTTCCAGGAATTGATCATTCTGTGGTTATCTTCTCAAGTAAAGAAATTCTGATATAGTATTCCTTGTACAAACACCTGGAAGACGGATGCCTTTTCAATCTCTTGCGAGTCGCACAGATATTAGATCAGGTCACTTAAGGTGAATTACTTGTAAACTGAGGGAGGTGCTAGGAACTAAACCTTGTATTTAAGGAGTAAGTCGCTCACTCTGCTATCAACTGCTGTGAGTAAGAGGTTAGTTTGTTTTCCTTTATATGGCCTTATTGCTTTCCTCTATTTTGTGTATTGTGGTGTATTTTCATTACACTGTTTTTATTGTATTCTCTTTTCTGTTCCATATTTAAACTTGTAAAGAAACCAGAGGCATCTGTCTTGTGAGTTGCACAGTTTTTAAACTCACTGTCTTCCTAGCTCTCTGTTCTTATGTTAATTTGACCTCGTAATTCCTTCCCTCGCCTCTTTCATTGGCTGTCAGTAAGCAAAAAAATATTTTAAGTCACTCCCCCTTCAGCTATTTAAAATCAGTTGGTCCTCCCACTCTGTTCTGTTCTGTAGAGCCCGAATATCAAGAGCCCACCCCATCTAATCTATTTTTGCTTTCAAAATTAGCTGTTCTTCACTTAGGCTGAAAAAGCTTGAGTCACCCCCTCTTTTATATCTGAATGCTTAGTACACACTGTAACTCTTAGAATATTGACTCATTTTGTTTCTATCTTGCCTTTAAAATCTGCAACAATCTGGTCCAAGACCACCAATCATTGGAGAATCCACACACTGCCTCTCAGTAGTCATCCTGGGATTAGTGTTTCTGGTTTGCTTCATAGGTAAATTATTGCCTGGAGATTGCTGATCACCAGAAAGCCTCCTAACTACCTCATAGGTGTCTGCTTGGAATTTATGCTTCTATTTTGCTTCTAGTGAGAGGAGAAGCAGAGGGCATTGATTCCTGATAGTCGGTGATTGTGCAGTAAGTGTCTGTGTGGGACCTTCTTGATTGGTCTGGTTGCTGTTCAAGGCATCTACCATGAAAAGGCTACAACAAGTCTGCATCATCTGGGACAAAACTGTTGATTACCCAAGAACCTTGGTTTGCTTCTCATCTTGGGATTAATGCTACTGTTTTGTTTCTGGTGAGAGAAGAAGCAAAGGGGTGTCTTATCTTAGCAGAATGAAGCTGTGGTGATACCAGCACTAGTAGTAGCTAGTTTAGTGACTCCCTACTATTCATCATTTTTCACAAAGCTAATTCTTTCTTTTCAGTAAGTGCTGCTTGATAGGTTAGGCAGTCGCCAAACTTCAGAACATCTCCCTAAGTTCTTCATCCATAAACTGTCAGGGTCTACTGTAGTAGTTTCCCCTCAAATGTTTGGCATTGCCCTGTATAAATGCAGACACCTTGAGTTGACATTCTTCATGTAAAAGCACTCTTAAAATCTTACCAGTACCTAGTTGCACTCATGGTGACTAGTCTGTGCAGTGACAAGCACTTCCCTCAGAGCTGCAAACCAGATAGTCTTGCCTTTAGACAGTTGCTGTGAGAATATAATCAATAAAAAGGGCCTGTTGCCATGGATGTGAACTTTCCTACTATCTCCATTACCAGCTTTGTGGATACGTGCATCCTGAGGTAATGTACAAATTGCCTCATGCCTAAACTTGCTTGAATTACCTCACCAGCTTCTTCTCTCTCGGCTCCAGATCATCCATTCTGTCCTATACCAGCCTTCCTACTGCCTAGCACTGTCCCCTCTCATCTCCCATTATTCTCCCTCCAGACCTGTCCGAAGCTCTAAGTAAGACCTATTACAACTCTAAAAACCCACGTCTAAATTTGGACGCAACATGTACAGCTATCACACCAATAGTGCCTGGAATAGGCTCCCACTAGAAATCAGGACCCTTACACATCCTCTAAACAATTTAAGATAGCCACCAAAGAGCACTTTAAAAAGTCACTGCTCCTGCCACTGCACTCTCCCTCCTTAAACATCCCCTACTTCCCATACCTTCATCTACTTTCTGCCCTTTACTCACTCTTCTCACTAGCTCTCACTAATCTTCCGTGACTACTCTTTCTACTGTCTTTTAAAACCTATTAAGCAAATTGCCTCAGAGAAACATTCTATTGTAATTGTGTTGCCTTCATGCAACTACATTGTGTAAAACTGGGTTTTTGTAGCCACTTACCCCAAAAACTAAATTCATCTTAATGACATATTTATTTTTATATATCTTGAAATAGTTTTGCTATACTGATTATTGACACTGTATAACATTGTATTGCTACTTACTGCCTTGTAATAATCCTGTAACATTGCTGTTTAATGCTAAATTATAATGAAAATTGTATAATATGTTGGAGCTTTTCTCCCCTGGCCTCCACTTAAAAAGGGCTCTTCAGCTCAGTCAGACAATCCCGGTCAACAAATGTAAAATAAATAATTAATAAGTAAGTAAATAAATAAATAAATGTTTACTGACAACCAGCTAATTCTGAAATTGATAAGGTATGTGTGAGAGATCTATTTACACAATGTCTTTGGAGGCAGCACACTGACATAAAAGCATTCCTAACATTAATTAATTAGATCGTCAGTAGTACACACCCAGCACCCATCACACACAGCACAAAGCAGACACATAAACCCACATATGCCGAGGTACTTAAATGTAACATTTCTAAACTCCAAAGATCTCCTAGATGAAGTACACGTAACATATGCCCTCACCAGCCTCAAATTCACTCTTTCAAAATGATATCCACATCAACACATGCAGCCGCATCTCATGAAGTCTCTACGTCTAAGCCCATAAGGCTAGCCATCAAACAACCCAATGTTCTGATCATTAGAGAGGCCATTGTGAATCACACTGATGTCACTGTCATCAGGCTGAATAAGAAGAAAGTCATGGTCATTTGCTTATCAGGAGTCCAGTTTTGCCATATTGCGCACACACTCAGG
Organism: Protopterus annectens; assembly: GCF_019279795.1. NCBI lineage: Eukaryota > Metazoa > Chordata > Ceratodontiformes > Protopteridae > Protopterus > Protopterus annectens. The sequence continues at coordinate 831,054,335 of NC_056744.1, forward strand.
TCATTGGACCACAAGTACCAGGATGACTCTGTCCTAGTTCACATAGATGTAAATGACCTGAGACATAGCTCCATAGACTATATGAGGAGAGACATTATGGAGCTCTCGGAATGTGTCCCAAGCTGATAGCCTAGCATTGAGCAGCATTCTACCTTCTCCATGGGTGTTGTCATGGTACAAACAAGACAATAACGGACTTTAATAATTGGCTTAGTTTCTGGTGGCAATCTGTTGGGGGGGGGTGCAATATTTGCATGCATGGAAGGAGATGGTCAACAGAACATGCTGCTTTGCCAGGGATTATCTGCACCTCTCCACTTCAGGCTTTGAATATTAGTGAAAACATTGTCCTCCCTCATTGTGCCTTTCTGCAAGTATGACCGGTGCAAGGCAAAGAGCAAATGTGTCATGAGAAAAAGTAGCCAGCACCAGACATCAGTGTAAAAACCAACACAAATAAGCCGCTAGGTTTAGCACATAAGATTTATTGATTAAATACATCCCAGACCGGTTTCAGCCCAAAGGCTTTCATCAGTGGGAAAAAATATTATATTAAAAATTATTAAAAATATATTGCTGATGTCTGTGCAGTCATTGAGGCTATAATGCCTTTCACCCACTTAGAAAAGCTACTACACAGGCAGGGAGTAAAGGTGGGGGAGTCTCAGTTTTACATCAAAAATAAATATACCTCAAGGCTGGTCAAACAAGACGATGCACTTGAGTGCCTACATGTTTAAAACACCAGAGGCAAAATCCCATACCATTTCCTTGCAAGTTCTAGGTCTCTCTCTGTATGACCCAGGAAACCCATAATGTGTATTTAAGCTTATTGGAAATGCTTACCATCCAATCTAATTCCATTTTCATGGGCGACTTTAATTAACCCAGTATTAACTGGGAATCCTATATGACACCAAATGTGCAGGCACAGATACTACTGGATTTTTGTAAACAAACTCCCTGGATCAGATTCAGTACACCAACCAGGGGTGCAAACATACTGGATCTGGTCCTGTCTAATATGGCAAGAGAGCTGCACACCCCCTAGTGTACTGTACTCTTTGGTGAGGTCAGACCACAAAACCGTCTCCTTTGAAGTAAAAATAAAACCAGGAACCCCAGCTAACGCTGGAATGTTCATAAACTACTCTAAAGCTTACTTCGTACTGTTAAGTGATAACCTGACGAAATGTCAAGTCGCACTAAATCCTGAGAACACACTTGCAGGACTGTTCACAGAAACCTGTACAAGCATGTTAATAGCTGAATAGAGGCAGCTGTACCCACCAGGAGTAAGTACAGATCTAGCTCAAAAAACAAGCCACCCTAGTAATTTTGCAACATCATTAGGCCATATAACAGAAGGAAGAAAATTGGGGCAAAAATTAGAAGGTGTAGCACCCATCAGGATAATAGTGCTCCTATTAAACTAAACAAAACAACTCAGAGGACAAATAAAGTCTGCCAAAGCCAAATTTGAGGTAAATTTGGCCTCCCAGGCCAAGGACAACCAGAAGGCATTATTTAGCTATGTCTGCAACTTTAAAGGCAATACGCAGTTTGTGCAGAGCTTATTGTTAATGGAACCACCTGTGCTGCACCAGAAGATAAAGTAAATCAACTGGCTGCCAAATTCAGCTGTAATTTTAGCCCCCCTTCCCCACGCCTACAGTCGGGAAATACCATCTAATACAACCACTCCTACCATCACTAGGGAGCTAGTCCTCGATGCTCTCTCTTAGGCAAAGAACACTACATCAGTGGGCCCTGCAATATCCCAGGGCTGCCTTTTATATAGCATGAAACATGACCTGTCAGGCCCTGTAGAATCGCTGTTTAACTGTAGTCTCCAAGCAGGCTTTATGCCTCGCTAATGGAGACAAGCAACCATTATTTCTCTGAACAAAGGTAAGCTATCTGTAGACACTAGAAACCAAAGACCTATTAAGTCTCACCAGTCTCATATGCAAAGCTGTGGAAATTGATCAGTAATAATGACTTAGGAAGCCTCCAGACACTGGACCCAACCCATTTTGGATTTGTAAAGGGCATGTCATGCCTACTCAACCTGGTGGACATCTTTGAAAAGGTCACCAAAGAGCGGCATGAGAGCAAAATATTTCACACTGCCTACATTATCCTGACCAAGGCATTTGATGTAGTACTCCACCTGGGCATTGTTGACAGACTCAAGAAGTTGGGTATAAACCGTATAAACCATTATGTCACGTGGTGGATAGCCAGCTGGCTCACAGACAGGACCCAGGAATTTAGAATTTGACAGTCTTATCTCTACATAGGGGAAATTCACCAGCGGAGTCCCTGGGGGGGGGGCTTCTCTGAAGTCAATGCCAACGTCAAGGGCCTCTGGCTGATCAAATTTGCGGATGACTGCAAATTGAGAGCAGCCATGAAATCCCCCACTGGCACTAATGTCTGAGAAGGGCTGTCAGAGACCAATAACTGGTGTCAGAGCCATGGACTAAAACTAAATATCAGGAAATGCGTAATAGTATCCTTGAGGAAGTCAGCCAACCCTGGTAACTATCCTACTAACAACTCACCCTAAAAGTTGACCCAATAGTCAAGGACTTGGGGCCACACACGGACAGTATTCTAGCCTTTGACCATCATGTGTCTACGGTAGTGAGGCAATCCTTCTGTATTGTGCACCTTATAAACAAATGTATAATCTAGGCCCAAGGATATCATTCTTCCACTGTGTTCAGCATTCATCAGACCCATCATTGAATACAGTGCCCCTTTTAGTATATACCTAACAAGGCACATCCAGTAATTGGAATGTCCATGCAGTTTCTGCATTTAAAGAATACTGGGCGTAAGTAACTTGTCCTGTATAGACTGCCTCAAAGCCTTATGCCTGTATTCTGTTTCCTACAGGCTCTTGAGGGGTGATCTGTGCTTGGCATACAGTGCATCGTTAGACCCCACTCTCTGCTGGACTTGCTGCATGTCTGTAAAGCAAACAGCACTAGAATTATCTGTTGTAAAGAGTTATGCCAGGTATGTATCCCAGAGACTAGCCCTTTTCTGGAACAGGCTGTCCATCCATATGAAGCAGAGTTTCCTCCCTAACCCAATTTAAGTGCAACTTGGAGAGTTGGATGAGGAATAAGAAATTAATTCCTGCTTTGGCAACTCTGTCTCTAATGGACAAAAATGGTCTGTAATTTTGTTAAATTCCCAGGCCCCTGTTTGTAAATGTCATCTGCCAAGCCCCTGCTTATACTTACCAAGGGTAACAGAACTTGTCAGAGATTTGGGATACATGGCTAGGCTTAAAATGGCCTCAGTGGTCATTAGCTTATTGCACACCAATAAACCCATTCCTATGGACTAGAATGTTCCTGTATGCTTTTCCAGGCTTTTATCTGATAACTAAGCTTCTTATAAAGATTCAGAAACACTCTCCAAAGATAATTTTGGTGACCCACCACCCCCACTTTTTGGCTCAGGCAACTGTGGTTCTTCTTTCCTTTGAAAATGGCTGAGGGCAGTTACCACAAGCTTTCCTCACAGAATGGACTTGCTTACACAAGACAGGAATTGTATGATGCACGCCAACCTGCAATTTCTTCAACTCACTGCCTAGATGATAACATTTAGTTGCTTTAAGACACTGTTTTTTTCTGAGGACTTGCAGCAGGTATTAAAGGAGGCAAAGAAACATACAACTAGAAAATCATAAAAGTTTGTTTTTCGCTTAATTAACTGGTAGGCTACACACACAAGTGTGCTAGCCGATTTAAAGCATTTACTGTTTGTTACTGTATCTATTTTTTATCTGTTTGTGAAAAAAGCAAAAAAAAAAAATCCTTGTTTTCCCGCCTTTACTGAACTAGAATAGTCCAGTCTTCAGATTTTGCTGATCTCTGGGCTGTGTCATAGTTCCTGTGTTGTCCATATCCTTATTTGGATAGGAGGAAGCTTCTTTGTTCACCAGTGGGAGTGGGGAGCACTGAGCAGCCTATTTGTCCCTAAAGGAGTGGTTCCAGCCCAGCAACTTGTAGTTTATTGGCTGTTTTGGGCCATTTCCTAGCTCTTTCTAACCTCCTGCTATAAAGCCCACTTTAGCACGCTTTTGAGCTTGTATACGACTCAGCACAGCTCCTCGTGGTGTCCTGCAGAGTTCTACAAGCAGCAGAGAGTGGAAGAGTGACTTTCCATTGATTTATAAGTATTTTTCTGGCTTTCTATTTTCGACTGCTGTATTTTGCCTAAAAAGCAAATTTTTATTACTAAACTAGCTCTGCAACTTGATTCACTGTATTTCTGTTTGTTTCTAAACTGTTTTGCACTTTAAAAGTTTGTTTTTCGCTTAAATTAACTGGTAGGCTACACACTCAAGTGCTCTAGCCGATTTAAAGCATTTACTGTTTGTTCCTGTATCTATTTTTTATCTGTTTGTGAAAAAAACAAAAAAATATCCTTGTTTTCCCGCCTTTACTGAACTAGAATAGTCCAGTCTTCAGATTTTGCTGATCTCTGGGCTGTGTCATAGTTCCTGTGTTGTCCATATCCTTATTTGGATAAGAGGAAGCTTCTTTGTTCACCAGTGGGAGTGGGGAGCACTGAGCAGCCTATTTGTCCCTAAAGGAGTGATTCCAGCCCAGCAACTTGTAGTTTATTGGCCGTTTTGGGCCATTTCCTAGCTCTTTCTAACCCCCTGTTATAAAGCCCGCTTTAGCACGAAGTTGCGCATAGCGCAGCATCGGGCAGCGCCGGTTAATGAAGTTTAAACTATTTGTGGCTCCGCTAAGTCTGCTCTTCAGTTTTTCCCTTAGAACTGTTCTACTTTCAATCTAAACAGTCTATTCTCTATCTGAAAAGCCCAGCACTTGCTCCTAAAGCATTTTTACACAGGTAAAGCACTCTTAAACAAAAAGAAAGCACTACATCTACCTACAATCCCCTTGAGTACCCATTTCCCTATAGGTCCTTTCTGACTCAGTTACACAGCAATCCCTTACACTATTCTAGCATGTCGAAGGGTCAATTACTGGCGTCCTCTCCAGTTCAGCTGGTGAATCTGGGAATCTTGAGGCAATGTTACAACTGCCTCATGTACACAGACAACCCTCTCCTCCTCCCAACAAATACAAATATATGTGAGAGATGCAACTGTATAGCCAAACTGGAGGCTGAGCTCCCTTGACTCAGTACTGGCAAAACCAGTCAGGAGGAGAAGGTAACAACACACACCACAAACCCAGTCTCACATAGACCTATCACAACTACAAACCAAACACATAAACACACAAAAACATACACGGAGGCTCTAATTAAAAATCTACCAAAACAACAGAGGCCTCCAAAGCAGACATCCAAGCAACCACTACCTCAAAACATAGCACATGCAACACATAGTTCACAAAGTCAGTGTGCCAAACAGTCACAGCCCTTAAGGCCAAACAACATGCCTGATACACTTGTAATAGATGACTCCATAGTCAGACACACTGACGTCCCGCTCACCAGACTGAACAAGGAAAAGGTTACAGTAAGCTGCCTGTCGGGCGCTAGAATCCGCCACATAACACAAGCACTCAGGTCACTCCAAAGCAAGTACAAATATGACTGAGTCATTGTCCATGCCAGTGTGAATGACCTGAGATGTACCTCCCTGGACTACATGAAAAGAGACATAGAGGAGCTCTCTGATTATGTAGCCCAGGCCGGTATGACCCTGACCCTGAGCAGCATCTTACCCTCACCAAGAATGATGCCACAGTACAAAGACAAAATGATCAGCTTTAACAATTGGCTCAATTACTGGTGTCATTCTAAGGGGATCCAATGTCTGTCTGCTTGGGATGACATGCTTGACAAGCCACGCTGCTTCGCAAGGGACGGCTTGCACCTGTCACCCCTGGGCTTCTGGATATTGGCCAAGGCTCTTGCCACCCCCATAGTGCCTTTTTTAGGCAAGGCTCAAAAGACAAACCCACCTCCCTAGAAAACACAAGTGGAAAAAAACTAAGGGTAATGCTGCTCAACGCCAGAAGTCTAAACCTCAAGATGCATGCTCTCGAAGCCCTCCTCAGTATGGAGAACATCAATGTCTGTGCAGTGACTGAAACCTGGTTCAAGGCTCCTGAGAGCACCCCAGCACTACCAGGTTATACCTCATATCATGCTTTTCGGCCTCAAAACTTGGACCGAACCACAAAAGGAGGGGGGGTATCCATATTCATCAAAGATACCCACACCCCCAGGTTAGTGGCAATGCACGAAGCATCGAAGACCAACCAGGTGCAACTAACTGTAGGTAAAACTGCCCTACAGTTTGTAGCATGCTACAGACCACCCTCTCAAACTCAGGAACCCCACTCAGCCTTCCTGAAGACACTGGAGAGTATGAATGTCTCTCCAAATACCATCATATTGGGAGACTTCAACCACCCAAACATAGACTGGGAGCATTATTCAAGCCCCAACACCCTAGCCCAAAGGTTCCTAGAATTCATAAACTCAAATGCGATGGAACAACTAGTCACCACTCCCACAAGAGGAGATAATATACTAGACCTGATCATCACAAACATGGGGACACAATGCTCCACACCGGAAGTATACCCCTCATTGGTGAGATCAGACCATAAATTAATCTCACTGGAAATCCACATCCCGCCCCCACCCCCAGCACAAAAGACCACAGTGAAGAATTTCTCAAAAGCTGACTTCACACTTCTTAAGACTGAAGTGGTATCCTTCAAGGCCCCTGGGCCAGTGGAAACCACAGCTCACACCGCTGAATCCTTTATAAACGCTTTCTACGGACACCTTCAAGAATGTATGGATCATACAATCCCAAATAAAACCAAGACCCATTCCCCCAAAGGCAGATGTCCTGTCTGGTGGACCCCAGCCATTAACAAGCTTTACAACAGGAGGAGGAAGCTACTACATGACAGAGCAAAATCCCTAAAAGGGAAGGCATCTCTGATCAGTACTAGCAAAAAACTACGATCACTCATAAAATCATCCAAGGCCAACTTTGAGAGAAAAATCGCAAAAGACACTAAAGACAATCACAAGGCCTTCTTTAGTTATGTTAGAAACCTGGGTGGAAACTGCCAGATATGCTCAGAGTTAGTCCAAAATGACAAAAAATACACTGAACCCACAGACATTGCCAACATACTGGCAGACAGGTTCAGTGCAAATTCCCCCCCCAAAAGGAGAAATATCTATCCCAGCAGAGTGTAGCCTCCCTGACATCTCAGATGCATAGGTGAGAGCCGCCCTCTCCAAAGATAAAAACACAGCATCGATAAGACCAGACGGTGTCCCGGGTTGCGTGCTACATGAACTCCAAGAGGAACTAAACCCGCACATAAGGCTGCTGTTTAATCTTAGCCTTACTACAGAATACGTACCCAAAGAATGGCGTACAGCAACAGTGGTCCCACTCCACAAAGGAGGTGCTTCTACGGACCCTGGAAATTACCGCCCCATAAGCTTGACGAGTCTGGTCTGCAAAGCTATGGAGAGGATCATTATGGAACTCATAAACAAAGACATTGGGGACCTACAGACACTGGATCCTACCCAATTCGGCTTTGTCAAGGGCAGATCCTGCTTTTGAACCTGGTCGACTTTTTTGAAACAGTCACTAAGGCCATTGATGAGGGTAAGGCAGTTCACACAGCCTACCTTGATCTTTTAAAAGCTTTCGACACAATACCCCACTCGGGCATCATAGACAAGCTCACCAGCTTAAATGTAAACCCATATGTCATAAGATGGGTTGCAGACTGGCTCAAGGACAGAACCCACAAGGTCATAATTGCTGGAGCCATGTCAGACTCTAAGCCAGTTACAAGCGGTGTCCCACAGGGCTCGGTCCTGGGACCCCTCTTGTTCGGCATTTATTTTTCCGAGGTGCAAGCAAACATAGGAGGATTGTGGCTGACAAAGTTCGCAGATGACTGCAAACTGGGTGCCATAAGTGATAGTCCAGCGGACACGAGCATCCTTCAGAAAGGCCTCATGGAAATGGATAACTGGTGCCAGAGCCATGGCCTTAAACTGAACGCCAAAAAATGTACAGTCATACCCGTGGGAAAAACAAAGTACCCACAGATTACCACATAGGTGGTAATCCATTAAGTACGGAAGAAGTAATCCGGGACCTAGGGACCCAAGTTAACAGTAACCTCTCATTTGACTCTCACATTGCCAAGGTGGTTAGGAAGACCTTCTGTATTACCCACCTTATCATGAAAGGATTCACATCTAGATCAAGAGAGGTCATTGTACCCCTATACTCTTCCCTTATCAGGCCCATAATTGAGTACAATGCCCCATTTGGGATGTACCTTACCCGACACCTGCAGCAGTTAGAAAGATCCCAAAAGTACCTCACCAAGAGGATCAAGGGTCTCAAACATATGTCATATGCTGCCCGGCTGAAAAAACTCCAGCTCTGTTCAGTCGCATACCGCCTACTCAGAGGCGATCTATGCCTGGCGTACAAGGCCATGCCAAATCCGGAATTAATGGACATGCTCCACCTCAGAAAACCCAAATCCACCAGAGCCACGAGAGTGAGAGATTTAAACCTCAACACAGAAATAAATAGGACGTGCTGGAGGGACAGATTCATAACCCAGAGGCTCCCTACACACTGGAACAGAATCCCAGTCCATGTTAGGCAGAGCCCCTCACTGACTCTCTTCAAGAGAAATCTTGATGAGTGGATGGGAGATCGTAGGTTTACCCCGGGGGTCATCTCTGTGTCACTACTAGACAGAGGCACAGTAAACTAAACCCTAAATGGGCATAGTATTCTCATTCCAAAGGGTGGCGAAAGCCACACACACTCTGGCTAGGCTTATAAATGCCCTAGGGCAGATAGCCTAGTATGAACCTATGAACCTATATATGGGTGAGTTATTATTCCCTGGCCTTTCTTAATCTTCTATCAAGATTCACCTTTTGTCAATCTCTGCCTGTCTAACCTTAAATCCCCCACATCCTACTCGGCTGAAAACCAACAGTTTTTGAAAAAGGGTTTTGCGTATCTGTTCACCTAGAAGACAGCTACTTCTTGTGATCTTAATTTTGCTGAGATGAAACTTGGTTTTTCTGTTTGACCCAATTGACAAGGTTGATTTTAAGTACTTAACTTCAAATCACGTAGTGTTACTCATTGCTCTTTCTACAACAGGAAGTACAAGCTCTCGTGGTGAGTCAAATGTAATCTAATTTTTTTTTTCACAAGGTTAGGATAACTTTGAGAAAAAATCATTTAGTTATGCCTGGAGCAGTCTGTGACCGTTCGTTTTTTTTCCCCAGGATATAAAATTAATGAAGATAGTTTACAGCTATAGCCTTTATATTACGTACCTGCACATGAATTGGTTCAGCAGCACCCATATTTATAGGGACTTGATACAATTAAGTATTTAGGAGAGTGGGTTAAAAAGTATTTTGTTATGGCAGCTATGTATATGTGAAAAGAGATTAATCATAAGATAATTACTCAGAGCTGCTCATCGTTTGGTGACTTGGCTTGAGAGTGCAGAGAATCTGCTTTAACTTGGAGCAGTCCATTAACTCAAAAGACAAAAATAAGTATTTTGTTACACTTCTGTTGTTAATTGTGACTGTATTTAGCAGTCTGTTAAGTTGCTGTTTTTTGCTGCATTTTACATAATAAAGTACTGTCTACTGCTGCTTTAAGTAATTGATTGCACTGTATTACATTGTTTCTGATAGTTCTAAGGCTGTTGTAGCAAGTCTGTTTGGTGGTTTTAGGGTTGCCACCTTTTCAAATGGTCAAAGTGGGACATTTTTGGTACAAACATCTGATTTTACAGGCCGACACATACCCACGATCAGTACAAAGGTTAGAACTTAATTTTTTTGCCTAAATAAAAGCTTTTTCTTGTTGCATTTTAGTTGCTTATTCTGTTTCTTATAACATTTAGGTATTTTAGATACAGAATAACTGTTTTATGCAACTATTACATAAAATATAGGAAATAATTTTGTCCTAAAATCTCAGGACATTTGCCATTTTTACAATTTTTTGTCAGGACACAACTGCCCAAAGCGGGACTGCCCCTCGCAAAGTGGGACAGGTGGTAACCCTATCTTACACTTTGGCTCCAAATCAGCTGTTCTACATTAAGGTTTTTTCTTGCATACTTATGCTGATCTGACCTATATAATTTGGGGTTTGCTGGTAGAAGACTTATCATGTGCTTTCCTGACTGGTAGTTGGCTTAAAACCTGTTTCCCTTTGTTCATTTATAAGTATCCCATTTGTGTGAAGCTGCTTTCTGAGCAGAGGTGGGTGTTCTTCATGTTTCACTGTTGCAGTCATTACATTTGGGTAATCTGCTGGCAGGTTGCCCTCAATCGGCCTGAATAACAAAGTCTTGGGTCTTGCGTCGGTTGACGTCTCCTCTTCCATGACGTCAGGTCGTCAGGGGTATAAAACATTCAGCCGACGCCATTTTACTCAGTCTTTCTTGCCACGCTGTGCCCGAAGCAGAAGCAGTTCGCAAGTGCCGGTCGGCAGACTCCTGAAATTTTTAGCAGTGCTCTGCACAGACGCAAATGCCTTGAAACTGAAATTCCCCTAAAATAACTAACACTATACCCAGCCTCTTGCTTCTCTAGGAGAAAATAAGTTGTGCGCCGAGGAGCATCACTTTGTGTGATTGCTTTTGTCTACAGATAGTGTAGTACCCACTCACACACACACTGCCACCAACACAGTAAGGACCATGGATGGGCAGTTTCCTAACATCTCTGTGGCCAACCTGGACGTGGGCATCCTGAGGCAATGTAGCACTTGTTTTATATATATACTGACAACCACTTAATCTTGAAAAGGACAAATGCTGTATGTGAGAGATGTAGTTACACTATGAAAATTTAAGCAGGACTCACGTATACAGACATGTCAAATACCAAACAGGTTTTCAGCACATACACACGACCTCCAATACAAAATAAGGATTTCACACACAAATCTACATATGCGGAGGTACTCACTAGTAACTTACCAAAAACTCGGAGGCCTCACAAATGCTGCCTCCAGAAACCTCATGTATATACAACAACGTCAACAACTACAACACACAAAAATACTCACAACATTGTTTCAGAAAACGAGCCCATAAGGTGAAACACCACAAAATCTAGCATACTAGTGATAGGAGACTCCATAGTGAGACACACGGATGTCCCCTTAATCAGATTGGATAAGGAGAGAGTTATGGTTAGCTGAGTGTCAGGTGCCAGGATCCGACAGATCACACAAGCACTCAGGCCCCTCAGCCACTGGTACTAGTGCCACTCTGTCATAGTCCATGTGGGTGTAAATGACATGAGGCGTACCTCCCTGGACTTGTATGAAGAAACATGATTGAGCTCTCAGGTTGTGTGTCAGCACCCTGGAAAATGCTGATGTTTATCAAGTCACTGAAACATAGTTCAAAGTCATGGAAAGCACTCCAGCCATGCAAGGCTACAATGCCTTCCATACATTCAGACCACCATCTGAGCAAGAAAGAACCAGAGGAGGAGGTGTATCCATCCTTATAAAGGATAAGTACCCCTCAAGACCGGTCAAACAGTACAGCTGTTTCAAACTACTACATGTCCAACTAACCATATGCAAAATCTCCCATCACATCATTGCCAGATATAGATCCCCCACCATGATGCAAGAAAGACATACTGAAACCTACACAAATCACTCACCATACAACCAAATACCTTACTCATGTGTGATTTTAACTATCTTACCATTGTCTGGGGAACATACATGACCACAAACATGCAGTCTCAGAAGTTCTTGGACTTTCAGTGCAAATCCTTTGGAACAGCTTGTCAACACACCCACCAAGGTCTGTAATGTTCTAGACATATTACTTACCAACATGGGGGAGTGTTGCACTGTTGCATATAATCCTCATTGGTAAGATCAGACTACAAATCTTTCTTCTTTGAAATTAATATGACCAGATACCCCATCAAAAGTCACAGTAAACAGTAACCATTGCATTTGTAATATTTTCTAAACAACTTACAATATCTCAGCAACCAGTCAAGTTGTACACAACCTGTCAGCAGCATTTTATTCAGCTAAGTGAGAGCTTTCATATGAGGCTAAGGAGGTATGTCTGTATTACTTGGTTGTTGAGATATTTAGAAAGATATGAACATTATATGTATGTAACTATCATAAAAGCAACAGTTGGTATCTGTTTACCTGCACTAGACAGAGGTCTAATATTAATGCAGTTGATTTGCCATTGTGTAAGTTTTAAGATGAAATCTTTTAAAACCTTGTACATAGCATGGTTTTGGAATTATTCATGCAGATATGAACAAGCAGTATTTGATGCCTAGAGGCATCAGTAATGACCAGGAGGCGTCACTTGGATGTAATGAGTTAACACAGATAAACAATTGGTGCTAAAGCTGTGGATTAAAAGTAAATGTAAAAAATACATAATTATGCCCTTTGGGAAGGCAAATACCCCAGCTAATTATAATATAGAAAGCATCCCCCCTAAGAGTGGTTCTACTGGTATGTGATCTAGGTACACAGGTTGACAGTAATCTGAGCTTCAACCTCCATTTGTCCAGTGTGGTGAGGAAGTACTACTATGTGGCACAACTCCTAAGTAAGGGCATGGCTTCCAGATCAAAAGATGTTATAATTCCATTGTGCTCTGCTCTCATCAGATCACTAACTGAATACAGTGTACCCTTTTGCATGTACCTCACCAGACATTTGCTGCAGCTGGAGTGACCCCAGAGGTTTCTCACCAGGAAGATAGAGGTTATGAAAGATAAATCCTATGCGTAAAGATTGAAAGCCCTGTCACTTTATTCTGCCTCATACAGACTGATTAGGGGCGATCTGTGTCTGACTTATAAGTCCGTCTCCAACCTGGCCCCGATGGAAATACTGCACATTTATAAATCTCACAACACAGAAAAACATCCAGGTGATGTTGACACAAAAACCAAGAACGAAGAAGACTCTTTAATACGAGTATACAAATCACACAATGACAAATGGCTGTGTTCTTCGTTTTGTTTTTTGATTCAACATCACTTGGATGTTTTCCTGTGTTGTTTAATTTTTTATGTTTCAGCTCCAGTTGACTACCTGTTTTTTGGATATTTATAAATCTAATTGGAAGAAGATCGCTCGCTCCGGGGTCCTTAACCTAGCGTTTGACATGAATAAATCATGGTGGAGAGAGAGAGGTACGTGTCTTGGAGACTACCTGTTTTCTGGAACAGGCTTTCCATTCACATAAAGCAAAGCCCTTCCCTAACTCTCTTTTTAGTTGCACCCTAGATAAATGAATGTGTATTCGTAAATTTAGTCCTGGGGTAGTGCCCTTGTCCCTGAGGGACAGAGGTAGTTGGTATTAGATAACATAGCATAGGGTCATACCTCTGTGAAGTTAGTTCACCTAGCTATTAGTAAAGTGGGAGACTTGGGATAAACATGGCTAGGCTTGTAAGGGCTTTTGGGGTGTTATCCTAGTCACCTGTATACTTATAACACAAATCCTGAGAAACTGAAAACTCTTGCCTGTGGATATGGATAGCAAAATACAAGCAATAAAATATTTTAGTCCTTTAGTTTTATACACAGGTCAGGGATATTTTTATATACACAGGTCAGGGATATTTTTATCAACCAGAGGAGAAGTTGTGGAAAGTAAGAAAGAGTTGAATGATTCTATCTGGGAGAGTAAGAGGAGCAGAGGGCAAGAGTCAAGTGGGATAAGTTGATCATTCCAGTAGAAGGAGGAGGATTAGGATTGCCTAATACAAAGGGATATTTTTTAGACCTACATAGTTAAGGCTGTTGTACGTAACACAAGCAGAAAACTACAGTTCAAAGTGGAAAGGGCTGGTGATGAAGCAAGAAATAAGGAAAGAATGGGACTTTGGATGCAAATTCTTATAGCGAATAACAAGTCGTATAGAATATTACAGTCATGAAGTAGCAGAAGTATGCTAAGAATTAGGCCAACACAGACATGGAGAAAGGGAATTCTGCTGATAGGGATGGCTGCAATTAGGGTACAGAAGACGGTGCTGAAATGTACTGGAGGAAGCTGACAAAGGAACCAATGTATTGGGAAGAAATATTTAGAGAGGGCAAGATAATAGAATGGGAAGAGGCCAAGAAGACATTTGGACTGCAGGCTAGAGATTGCCTTACCTGTTGTGAAGAAATATTTAGAGAGGGAAAGGTTAATAGAATGGGAAGAGGCCAACAAGACATTTGGACAGCAGGCTAGAGATTGCCTTACCTATCAGGGATTTTCTATCACATTATAGGCAAAGAGAAATGTGTAGGGGAATCCTAATTGGAAGACCTGCACTGGTTGAGATTCTAGTTGAATCTAGAACAGAAGCTGCTGTTTTTTTTAAAAAAGGATAATTTAGTAGGGCGTGCAAAATATTGCACCATAACTATAGCAAACAGAGGAAGTCAGAAAAGATTGGGAAGAAGTATTAGATAAGCAGTTCACAAAGAAACAATGGGAGGACATTTGTATGGCTACCAAATATGCAGCAAAATCTAGAAGATTTTGGATTTTTCTCTGGAAGTGTTTGCATAGGTACTTTTATACCCCAAGCATACTCCAAAGAATTTTCCTCTGGTAGATGGCACATTTTGGTGTTATGGGGAACAAAGATGTGCCTGGGAGCAATTGTAATGTAATTGTGTAATGAGTTGGCAGACTTTAGAATAGCCTACAGAATACTCTGTCAGGAATTCTGGATGAGCAAATGAGTGAAACTAAGGAAACAGATTTTTTTAGCTGGGATACAAGATCTGAATTGTCCAGATATAGTAAGGTCTTGTTTCTGGTGTCTGTGAAAAAAGCAATTACTAAAGAATGGAAATAAAATTCTAAACCAATCACACCTAAAATAGTGAATGTTGTAACAAAGATAAAAGAACAAGAAGTGGGATCTTTAGAAAATGGTAGGAGTAAATTCCATAGAATAAAATGGAAATTGTGGGAACAATACATTTGAGAAGACAGGAATTGAGCAATTTATGTAATGTTGGTTTGATTATATTGTATAGAACAATATATGTATGATGAGCAATGCTTGTAAATGTGAGCTTGTTAATGTGGTTTGATTTACTTTTATATAAATGTAAGTTTGAGTATGTCACACATGATAATGCAATAAAGTTTTTTTTTCTTTTTTAAATCCCTCTTATATGCCTAAATTGATTTCAGAATTTGCTTTGAACCAGGATATTTATCTCCCTGTTTTCTTTCCAGACCCAAAAAAACTTTACACACACAGGATGTTCACAGGCAACTCTGATGCTGTGTTGATGGGGCTAAAACCTTCAGGAGTTGTGATCAACTGTGTTCTTTGGCCTGTGAAGGTAAAAAGAAGGGGGATGATCCATGTCAGAACAGACTATCTCTGCATGGTTGCCTCATGTTATTTTATTGCCATTCTCACCATAGCAACTCACTTCCAGGTAAGGTCAGGACCCACTCTATCTGGGCTTTGACTATTTTAGCTTTTTTGGAAAAGTGGTGGACTGTAAGAAAGCTAGAAGCATCAACTTGGTCATCTGTGCATAGTTTTACAAAGCATTGCAGACTTGATTTTTAGGTCCAGAGCAGGGTTTGCTGGGACTAGTCTCCAGAAGCTCCAGAATTTTATTTATTTATTTATTTTTATTTTTACATTTGTTGACTGGGCTAGTCTAACTGGATATATGTCCATTTTCAGTAGAGGCCCGGGGAGAAAAGCTCCAGGAAAAAACATACAATTAATAGAGAATAACATAAAAACATTTTTATACAGCAATATTTATACAAACAATTAATAGAGAATAGTATAGAAGCAGTTTTATACATCAATAATTATATGATTAAGGCAGATTTATACTGCAACAAATTTAGCCTAAATATGTATGTTAAAGAAATTGTAAAAGAATATAAAAAATAGTAGTATGTAAATACTGGAAGCAAGTCTTAGAGGGTGTACTAGTAACACTTATTTCTATGTGAGAGAAAAGGGTATAGAAGTAATCTAAGAAGGTTGTAATAGGAGAAAGGTAAAAGATTAGAGTCAAGAGAATGTTAGTCAGGGTTAGAACATGGACATAACCAGTGATTAGTGAAATATAGCTTTAGATTTCTTTTAAAAAGTGGGAGAGAGGACAGAGATGTAAGGTCGGGTGGTAATTGATTCCATACTTTTCTGACAGAGTTAGAGAACAAGGAATCACCTGCTAAGTTTTTAGATTTAGTAATTTGCATAAGCATTTTGTTAGAGGAGCGTAAATTTTTGAGATTACTGAAGCTAGAGATTGTGGGAGTATAATGGGGTTGATAAAGGGCCTTGTATGTTATTGTAAGTTGCAGAAATTGTATCTGATTAAGAAATTCTAACCAGCCTAGTTGTTTCAGATTAAGACAGTGATGAGTTCTAAAAGGAGCTTGTAGAACCTGGCAATGTTATTATAGGATATAGCTAGTTTGTGAAGGTTCTTTTTAGAGAGGTTGGTGTAAATGGGAGAGGCATAAAGAAGAGTTGAGAGTAAATGAGTTCTAGCTATAGTGCACCTGGCCAGTGGTGTAAGAAAAGTTTAATTCTGTAGAGGGATCCTAATTTATGGTTAACTGATTTTACTGTGGCATTAATGTGGGTATCAAAGTTGAGATTGTTGTCAGTTGTGATTCCTAAGAGTTTAGTGGTTAGATCAGGAGAAATAAGGGTGCCATTATTTGATGTGATACTGAAGTGTACAGGGGTAGTCTTTTGGGTTGGTGTAAAGAGTAAAAGTTTAGTTTTGTTGGGGTTTAGTAGGAGGCAGCGGTCAGAGAACCAGTTCTCTACTATATTAAAAGCTTTTTGTGTATGAGCCTGAAGTTCAGCTTGAGAGGTGGCTGCACAGACTATAGTAGAGTCGTCTGCATATTGAATACATTTGGAGAGAGGGATGGCTAAGTGGAGGTCATTGATGTAGATGGAAAACAAGAGAGGGCCTAAAATGGATCCTTGTGGAACACCTAATGTAATGGGCAGAAGGTTTGATAGTCTATTTTGCCAGAGTACAGCCTGCTGTCTGTTATCTAGATAGGATGTGAACCAGTTCATTGAAAGTGGATTCAGTGAGTAGGACTTTAGGATGTGAAGAAGGATTTGGTGATTAACCATGTCAAAAGCTTTTGATAAATCAGCAAAGACTGCTGAGGAGAGGATATTTTTGTTGTGGTTCTCGTTGATACAGTTAGTGAAGGAAAGCAAGGCAGAAGAGGTACTATGGAAAGGTCTAAATACATGTTGACAGTTAGCTAGTAGGTTGTGATGGAGAAGATGGTTCATTAGCTGTTTGTGGACACACTTTTCCATTATTTTTGCAAGTGGAGAGAGCAGGGCTATAGGACGATAGTTGGACGTGTTGTTGGAGCTACCACCTTTGTGTAATGGGATAATATGAGAAACTTTCCAGATGGATGGGATAATACCTTCGTTTATGGTTCGATTTATCAATATGGAGATGGGATAAGCTATGGCTTTAGATGCTATTTGCAGGAATTCAGCTGGGAGTTTATCAGCAGAGGGGGTTGTTGCTTTTAGCTTTTGGAGAAAGGATCGAATATATGATGTTGGTACTGGTTCTAACTTGAATACTGGGGGTGACTTGGAGGTGGAAATTTGTAGTTGTGAGATATTGGGGGATAGTTGGCTAGCCAGAGTTTGGATAGTATTGGTAAAGAAAGAGTTAAAGGCATTTGCTGTTTCAGTTGAGTTTTCAGGATTAGCACCTGAGGGGGATGGAGGTAATAGTTGCACCTGGATAAAGAATTTTATTAATAGTAGACCAAAACTTCTGAGGTTCCTTGAGGGAGGATTGTTGTAGGTGGAGATTGTAGTTCTTTTTATCTAGTAGGATGGCTTTTTTAGTGTTATTTCTTTGCTGTCTGAAGGTTAGATGATCTGTAGAGTTCTTAGTAGTTCGCCATTTAGCTCAAGATTTGTTTCTATGAATGATTAGTTGCCTGGTATTGTTTGAGAGCCAAGGAGCAGGTTTAGTTTTATTTCTTGTACAGCGTATTGGGGCATGATGATCAAGGATCGTTAGAAATGTTGAGTTGAAGTATTCAACTGCTTTGTTAATTGGGAGGGATTTTAATGGTGATCAATTACATTGCTTAAGTTCTATTTCGAAAAGCTCAGGGATAAAATGCTTTTTGGAGCGATCTGTTCTGGTAGTGTTAGGGAAGGTTGGGTTGGTTTTATGTCTGATTATGTATGTTAGCAGGTGGTCACTAAGATCATCTGGGAGTGTTCCTGTTATGTATGTGTGGTGAGGACTATTAGTCAGAATCCAATCCAAGATGCTTTCTTTATTGTTCAGTTTGTTAATTCTGGTGGGGGAGTTAATAGCTTGTGAGAAGCCATAAAAGTTAATGTGGTTGGTAGGGTTTGAACTGCTACAAGAATTCCAATCAATGTTAAAGTCTCCTAGGACTATGGTTTCTTGTGGGAGCTGAGAAGGCGGCCTGTTGAGTATGTGTTCTAGAGTAGCAATGTTATTGCCTGGGGGAAGATAGACGCAGATGATGTTTATGGCTTTATGTCTGTTAAGCTGGAATTTTGAGATAACTATTTCAGCGCTAGAGTCTAAAGATAGGTTAAGATTTACAGTACTAAGTTGTATGTGTGCTTTATAGAGAATTGCTACTCCTCCTCCTTTTTTGGATGTGCGATCTAACCGAATAATACTATAGCCTGGAGGAATGATTTCATTGTCTTTTATTGAAGGTTTTAGCCAAGTTTCCGATAGGCAAAGGGTATCAAATTGGTGGACATCAAGAAGGGCATGAACATGAGGGATTTTATTGCACATGCTTCGTATGTTAAGATGAGCAATGGATAGTGAATTGGGTGGTTTGATTATAGGAAAAGTGGGAATTGTGGCTTGGGGACTATTTGCAGTGATAGGGATAGGTGTTGGCCCAGGATTAGGATGAATGTCTCCATCTGTTAGGGAGTGGAGAAATATAAAGTACTTAGGTTGGAGAAGTTTACAGTAAAAGTTAACTGTATGTTTAGTTTTTAGATTACTGTATTTGATGTGTTTTAGTCTGTGAAATTTAGCAATTAGATAACTGGGTTTAAAAATGGTTGTTTGGAAGTTAGGGAGTTTTGTTATAGAAGGTGTAGAAGAATGTTTGGAAGGGATGTGGAGTTTATAGTGAAGGGTTGTTCATAGTGGGTGAGGAGATAAGTAATAGATAGAGCTGATAAGAGTAAGGTAAGTATTGGTATATGTAATTGGTAGGGCATGATAAGGTAGGAGTAAATAGTTATGGAGGTGAGAGATTAAAGTTGGAAGGAGGTGTTGAAGGGTATGTTAGGTGGAGATCTAGTTAGAGGTTTTAGTTAGTATGGTATGAGGGAGTTGAGGTAGTAGTGGGTTAGTTGTAAGAAGTAGTGAGTGGGTGTGGTGATGAAGGGAGGGGTGTGATTGGAGTAATTTAGAGTGGGGGTGTGTCCTGAGGAGGAATAAATGGAGGAATACTGTGGGCGGGTGGAAATTGGGGGCAGGGTAGGGAGCGAAGTGAGCCATAGAGGCTAACGGAGCGGGTAGAGACAAAAGAGTGGACTTTCAAGGAAGACAATCTGTAGAGAAGGTAGGTTTAGCAGGTAAGTCACAAGTGAGAAAGTAAAGGAGTGAGTTAAAAGAGTAGCAGGAGGTAAGTAAGGGTAGCAATAGAGTAGGAGTGTTAAAGAGAGCCCAGGACAATAAGAGAAGGTAACAGAGTGAGTTAGAGAGGTATTGACTAAGAAAACGAGATGGGGAGGTATGGTACAGCACATAGGTATAGGAGTAGATGTGCAGAGAGTTCGTGGAGATGTGTCACTTACTTGGCTAGTCACTGTACAGCACCAAAGATACACTTGCAAGGGTGACAGGCTAATGGAGAGTGGGGGTATGCTACTACTGATAAGGGAATGAAAGGCTGGATGTAAGGGTTTATTTAAGAGACCATAGAATTAGAATAGATGGGGTGGGTGTTTGGCTGCTGGCTGTCCTGCTTTGGAAACTTGTCTAATTTAGCAGTGTCAATACACTTTAAGATAAACTCGAAGTTCTAGAATGTGTTGCAGTACATACTTTCACAATCTAGTAGTGGACTGTATTTTCTGGGAGCTGATATGTGAAGTCCTAGTTCGGACAAATTTGGTGAGGCTTCCAGTGGGGTGAGGTTCTGGAGATTTAGGACAGGGATGTACTGGGTCACAGGCTGGTAAATGAAGAAGAAGAAAATGTAGTAAGGTAAACAGTTTTGTAATGAAGAGCAAAGAAGTAAAAACATCAATTACACACAGTTGTATGAGTTAGACACATTAAGGAACATCTAAAGAGTACAAACATGCAGGAACCCCAGGATTCTGAGGACAAATAGAAAAATGCAAACTGGTAGCAATGATATGATATAAATAACTGCAGTCAATGTCTATTCAAATGTAATCAACAGTAGAAGTAACTATTGAAATTGTAACATCGAACAATCTAACATGGATAATGCAAACATGTCACTAGGAAGAAAAGAGCTACATACACATTAACTATTCGAATGTATACCACAGCTGCATACACAATACCTATACAACTGTAAACCTGAACCGTTGTAGTTAAGTAACACTTATATCAAGAACAACGGACAGAGGAAAATAACTGTTCGCAGCAGTAAGGCAGAATACTGCACAATAGATTATGAACCACCAAGCATAAGGAGATAGAGACTGGGGAAAATATATGTGCGTCTGGAAAGACTAAATGCATGAAAGTATGACTAAGCTAGCAGGGAAAGAGTCGCTAGGTTCAGATCCACGTGCAGGACGTCAATAAGTAGCGATGGGATGCAACAAGGGGAGTCGACTGGTGTTTGCAGTTAGAAATAGGTAGGAAGCGAGTAATGCTTCTTAACAAATAGACAGTCAGGCATTTAGGAATCAAACACTAGTAGAACTACATCTGAGATTAGTAAATTCCATATTCACTAAAAATGCTTTCTAAGCAAGTAGTGAATGGAGTCGTCAGGTGAGAGCCCACAAGTAAAACGCTAACAAGTAGCGAGTGGATACAGCAAGGATGGCGTGAAAGTATGACTAAGCGAGCAGGGAAAGAGTCGCTAGATTAGCATCCACGTGCAGGATGCCAATAAGTAGCGATGGGATGCAACAAGGGGAGTCAACTGGTGTCTGCAGTTAGAAATAGGTAGGAAGCGAGTAATGCTTCTTAACAAATAGACAGTCAGGCATTTAGGAATCAAACACTAGTAGAATTACATCTGAGATTAATAAATTCCGTAATCACTAAAAAAGTCCTTCTAGGCAAGTAGTGAATGGAGTTGTCAGGTGAGAGCCCACGAGTAAAACGCTAACAAGTAGCGAGTGGGTACAGCAAGGACGCCGGGCACAATATAAAAGCTGTTTACCAGCAGACGATAATAAGTGAAAGGCAAGTAATACACAATTAAGAAATAAACAAACATTTACAATACAAACCCCCAGATCATGACCCTTCTTCCTCCCTTTCTTTATAAGCTCTGATGATCAGCCCTTATAGCTTAGGCTATAGCACCGGTGATCTAATGATGAGCATAGTACAGTTGTGTAAGTAAATTGTAACAGTAGATGTCGAATAAAGTACTGTTGCTGTAGGAACATCCTCCTTCCACCCACTTTTTTTTTTTTGCCAGGGTGTGGCTATTCATTTCACTTTTAACACTGCATGTACTTAACTGTCAGGCGGAAAAGCTCTAAAGGTTTAATGCCTTAACCAGTGACTTTATACTGCTCTGCTTGAGTTGTACAGCAGTTTGGGCACATGGAAGGTGCCTTAAATTTTGGAATCTGGCCGGTTGTCATATCTTTGGCCCGAAGTAACCATGTAGGTTGGGTTGCTGCAGCTTTCCTTATTGCTGTTGCCTTTGCTAGGAGAGTGTCGGGACTTCAGGCTTTGATATGTAAAGAATCATATTTTCAGTCCCATAAAGATGGGGGTTACCATACACTTCAGTCTTTTTGTTTGAATTCATTGTTCATTAAGAAATACAAGCTAACCACTATACAAATGTTTGTGCAATCTCCTTGCATGGTACATTTATTTTTCCCTAATGGCTGACCAGTTTGTTTCTTTTAGCATCCAGTCCAAGCCCAAGACTGTGGAGTACAGATGTCCTTCAAGGATGCATCTGCAGTCATAACATATGGGTTGTCCTGCCTCAGGCAGCCTTTCGGTCGGCCGGATTCCAAAGTCTGGGTCTGGCCTCGGCTGATGTCGCACTTTCCCCGACGTCAGAGCGTTTGGGGTATAAAAGCATCAGCCGACACCATTTTCCTCAGTCTTTCTTGCCGCGCGGTGCCCGAAGCAGAAGCTGTTTGCAAGTGCCGGTCGGTCAGATCCAGTGAATTCAACTACCGAAGACTTCAAAAAAAGCTAAGTACCCCGTTGGGGACTCTTTCTTGCCTCAGCCGATGTCAGACAAAGTAAATAATTGTTTAACTTGTGGGAAACAAATACCTCATAAGGATTTCCATTCCTACTGCCTTCCTTGCTTAGGCCCAGACCACGACGTATCGGCCTGTTTAGCCTGTGCTTCCTTCAACCGACGAACTCTTAGACGTCGGTCGGAGTTTGCAGAGGAATTTTTTGGAGCCGCTTTTGCTTATAAAATGCCATCGGACACTCCGACTTTGCATATGGTCAAAAAACGCAAGGAAAAGGACCGACACTCGCGGCCCGCGGTTTCGGCTGAAACCACGGCTAGGCCTACTGCGAGTGCCTCGGTTTCGGCCGAAACCGAGTCCTCGGAGTTTCCTTCTTCCGAAACCATACTTCCGACCACCGAGGCCCGGGAGGCCCCGGCTGAGTCGGCTTCAGAACTTCCTACCGAAACCAGTGTTCAGGAAATGTCCGACACTATACCTTTGGACATTTTTACTCCTGCACGTGGGGCAGCTAGACCCCCTGCTTCCATGTCCATTAAGGCCTTTTCTAGGGCTAAAGCTGCCAAACTTTCAAAAGCTTTGCCTGCCAAATCTACCTCCCAGAGGCCTTCCTCTAGTTCACAGATCCTCAGCCTTGCTGAGGTCTTTATTTCCTTAATTAGGGGTTCACAACCTCACCCAGACAGGGCCTCTCAACCTCCTCCAGACAAAAGGCCCAGGGCTGACCCCTCTGACCCACACTCCTCAGATGATTCCACGGATGGATCTGAGTTGTCAGACGACCAGGAAGGGGCTTACTCGCCTTATGAGGATTCAGATGCTGAGGAATCAATCCCTTCGGCCTCCCCTCCTGAAGAGTTTTCCTTTGGTGAGACTCTACACTCCATGAGAGAGCATTTTCAATGGCAAGGTCAGGATTTCTCTGATTCTAGAAAAAGATTAAGGACCTTTTTGAATTTGCCTCAGCATAGGCCCTTAGCTATACCTCCTGTTCTGAATGTAATTGATGATGTGTACAATGATGTCAGTACAGCCCCTGATACTCTCCCTCCGGCTCCTGCCAAACCTGACAGATACTACAGGGTCCCGGATTCTCATTTCCATCTGTATAAAGCCCATTCTGCAGACCCAGAAACTATTTCTCAGGGCCCTAAAGGGGTTGCGGCCGCTACTGCCAAAAATCCTCTACCCTCTGAAAGAGAGTCTAGAGCTTTAGAGAGATGGGGAAAGAAGGTGTATACTTCTGCAACTCTTTCTGTCAGGGCATTAAACTGTCAATTTCATATGATACAGTACCAAGAGTATTTGTTAAATGAACTGAATAAGAAACTTTCTTCACCTGAACCCCTAGACCGTAAATCCCTTCAGGATTTGGTACACAACTCACAACAGGTTAGTAATCATTTCTTAAAATGTGGCTATGATGCACTGGAGGCTTCATTTAGATCAGCTATGACTGGGGCAGTTATTCGTAGGCATGCCTGGCTGAAGGAGCAATCTTTGCCAGACCATGTCAAAGCTAAACTCCTGGATGCTCCAATGGAGAAACAAAATTTATTTGGCTCCTCTGCTCAGGAGATCTTAAAAAAGGTTGAAGAAAAGGCAAAATCTGTGCAAACAGTTAAAGATTTCCTGCATGTTCAACCACCGAGATTCAGCAGAAACTGGCCTACTAAGAATCGGTCCTTTCCAGACTCGGACAGAGCCCAGAGAGGCAGGAACAGGCGCCCTAGAGGCAGAGGTCAATCGAAGGGCTCCTACAGAGGCCATCAGTGGCTGCCTGCCAACCAGAGGAGTAGTGCAACAGCAACAACAACCACTACACCAGGACAGGCTCAATGACTTAACTCTGATTCCGCCTACCAGGGATCAACTGGAAGCACCTTTGGGCGGAAAGCTGGCTTTATTCTCAAAAAACTGGCATTATATTACAAAGGATACATGGACACTGCAAATAATAGACAAAGGATACAGGTTCCACTTCCACACTTTGCCAAAAAGAAGCGGAATGCCAAACCTTCCACCAAACCAGAGGGCAGAGGCTTTAAGACAAATCAGCAATTTACTTCAGATGAAAGCCATAGAAAAGGTACCATGCTCAGAACAAGGCCAAGGATTTTACTCCAGACTATTCCTTGTACCAAGAAAAGAAAATCAATGCAGGCCTATTCTCGACCTGTCCGCACTGAACACTTATCTCATTGTGCCAAAATTCAAAATGCTGACCCTACAGCAACTTCTTCCCATGTTGGGCAAGGAGTCTTGGCTGGTGACTCTAGATCTCAAGGAGGCATACCTGCACGTCCCTATTCGACCAAGTTGCAGAAGACATCTCAGATTTCTTGCAGGATCAGAGCATTATCAATTCTCAGCATTGCCCTTTGGCTTATCTACTGCGCCCAGAGTATTCACGAAATGCCTGGCATCAGTAATTGCACATTGCAGACTACAGGGAATTCAAATTTACCCATACCTGGACGACTGCCTAATACAAGAGGACAACAAGAAAAATTTGATAAAGGACTTGGCCTATGCCATACACCTGCTACAGACCTTGGGATACACAGTCAACATCCAAAAGTCAAGACTAGTACCATCCCAAAGGATAACCTTTTTGGGTGCAGATCTGGACACAACCACCCAAATGGCCTTTCTCACAGAAGAAAAACAAAAACAACTTTCAGATTACTTCATGATTCTGACAAGACAAACTCAGCTTACTGCAAGGAAAATCCTGCAGGCCCTGGGTTACATGGCATCCTGCATAACTCTACTACCGCATGCCAGGCTGCATATGAGGAAATTACAATGGTACCTAAGGAGTGTATGGTCTCAACACAGTCACAGTTTAGAAACCATGATACCAATCATTCCATGCCTTCAAAAGGAATTCCTGTGGTGGGCTCAGGCCTGCCAGTCCAACAGAGGGTTGCCTTTCAACAAACCAAAAACAAGGCAGGCCATCACCACGGACGTCTCAGACCGAGGATGGGGAGCACACATGGAGGGCAAATGTATCCAAGGACTATGGCCTCAAGGACAGCTAAGCATGCACATAAACCAAAAGGAAATGCTGGCAGTGAGGCATGCAATCGAGGCATTCAAACCCTTCCTCCAACAAGGGCACCTGTTAATAAGGACAGACAACACCACGGTCATGTGGTACATAAACAAGCAGGGAGGCACACATTCTTACCCTCTATGCCGGATGGCTATGAATCTGTGGGAACTATGCCTGAATCTCAATATCCAACTACAGTCCCAATTCGTGCCAGGGAAAGAAAATGCACTGGCGGACAGCTTAAGCAGAACTACCATGGATGCACACGAATGGATGCTGCACCCAGACATCTTCCAACTCATAGCAAAGACATGGGGAATGCCGGAGATAGATCTGTTCGCCTCCCCACTCAACCATCAACTGAAGACATTCTGCTCAAGGACATACCACCCACAAGCTTGGAGGGTGGACTCTCTCTCTTTCAGCTGGAAAGCCCTAACAGCATATGCCTTCCCACCTCTCCCATTGATGTACAAGGTTCTACTGAAGATCAGGGAGGAACAGCCAAAAGTGATACTAATAGCTCCGGACTGGCCAAGACAACACTGGTATCCATTATTGAGAAGCATGTCTCAGGCAAAATCATGGCCTCTCCCCCTATGGCCTCTTCTTCTGACGCAGAACAATTTCAAGACCCTGCATCCCAACTTGAAAACATTGCAGCTAATTGCCTGGAAAATTCCTTAAATCCCGATCAAACTGTTTTATCTCAGAGGGTGAAGGACATTATCCTGGAGGCTCGCAGGCCTTCTACAAGGAAGACATACTCAGCTAAATGGAAGAGATTTCTCATTTGGAGCACATCAAAAGGCTCAGATGTCACAGTGGCAAACATGATCCTAGAATACTTAGCAGAATTGTTCCACAATGGCCTGTCCTATTCTTCCATTAAGATTCATGCTTCAGCAATTTCAGCAGAATACAATGTGGATCCACCTATCTTCTTGCACCCTCTCCTCAGACAATTTCTGAGAGGGATCAAAAATATTAAACCTCCAAGAAGACCCCCTCTACCTGCCTGGGATCTCAACTTTGTGCTGGAGAAACTGACACTTTCTCCTTTTGAACCAGCAGCATCAGCGGATCTACAGTTTCTATCTTGGAAAACTGCATTCCTTCTGGCAATCACTTCAGCAAGAAGAGTATCTGAGTTACAAGCATTAATGGCAGTGCAGCCTTTTCTTATTTTCCACCAGGACAGGGTTTCACTAAGAACCAATCCGACATTTATGCCAAAGGTGGTATCTAGGGTATCCCTGAACCAAGCTATTCACTTGCCTACGTTCTTCCCTAATCCACAGAATAGAGGGGAAAAACTTTTGCACACCCTGGATATACACAGACAACTATGCTACTACTTGGACAGAACAAAAACTAGCAGAAAAACTGACCAACTTTTTGTAGCATATGCAACAGGGGTGCAAGGAAGAGCAATTTCCAAACAGACAATTTCAAAATGGATAGGAAATTGCATTTGATTTTGCTACTCCTTTCATGGAAAGACAGTTCCTGAAAACATCAGGCCTCACTCCACAAGGGCCACGGCAACCACTACAGCTTTAATACGAGGGGTGGCTACCAAGGACATTTTAGAAGCTGCTACTTGGAGCTCCGTGCATACATTTGCCAAGCATTACAGTCTACCTTTATACTCTAGATCCAGAGCAGGGTTTGCTACTGCAGTCCTGCAGGGGATCTTAACTACACCATCCCTTTCTTAGCACCTCCTCCCCCAGTTTGGCTATGGTATTCTACCCATATGTTATGACTGCAGATGCATCCTTGAAGGACATAGTACAGTTTTGTACCTACCATAAATGTAGATGTCCGATAGGTATGCATCTGCAGTCAGGATTACCCTCCCTCCTGCCCCTCTGTGGTATTCCTAGGGTACTTACCCCTCTTTTAGCTAGCTGGGGGAATCTATTATGGTGTATTTGTTTGTTTATACATGTATATAATTTGCAAATGTTTGGAACTTTTCAGCATTTATCCAAATTTAGCCTTCCTAGAGGGCACCTGGCATCTGGGGCAAGAAAAACTGAGGAAAATGGCGTCGGCTGATGCTTTTATACCCCAGACGCTCTGACGTCGGGGAAAGTGCGACATCAGCCGAGGCCAGACCCAGACTTTGGAATCCGGCCGACCGAAGGGCTGCCTGAGGCAGGACAACCCATATGTTATGACTGCAGATGCATACCTATCGGACATCTACATTTATGGTAGGTACAAAACTGTACTTTTTCCAGTGTTGTATATTTAAAAAAGTAGTAAACGTTTCCCTTTGATTTTTCTAGTACAGTTGTATTATTGTTAAACCGGTTCCCCATCCTTTAACATTTCCTTTAGCACTAATGTCTAACCATTTCCTATTAATTTTGTTTTGCCTTTGCGTATGTTCAAGTTATCTCATGTTACTACTCCCTGAAGTTTTCTATTCTGCTCCTTTCCAGTGTTTCTTGCCAGCTTATTCTGAGATGATCTACTTCTGTACTTGTCAGTTGTGACAAGATTTTCCATTTGTTACTGACCCCAAATATTTTTTGAGATGCTATTTGTCTATAAGCTGTAGAGTTCCTTCATACTTTCAAATGAATCCATTGTATTGAGTACCTTGTCAGTGTTCTGTTTTTCTTGTTATTGCCTTCTTGGCTACCAGCAGTAGCAAACGTGCCTATACTTTAGACTGTTATATGTGTTTTGGAGCTAACTTTTTTCCCCAGAACAGAAAGTAATTTTGATTTAAAGTAAATTAATCCCCAGAACGTTTTCACAAATGCAAGACTACACCAAAAGATATGACTTGGTAATAATTACATTTTACTTTCAACTTCAGCATCTTTTGTCCACTTGTGGGAACATCGTTTGTCTGGAGTATAAAAGTACATGTATAAGCATTAACATGTAGTCTACTCTAAACTTCTTTGACTTAGTAGTGAATCTGGTGGCTTGACAAAACCTCCTGGTATTGTTATTCAACATATTACTTTTGTAATGCCCCCCCCCCCCATTTTTTTTTATAAACTTTACCCCCTGTTGAGGTTTAGATTATCTAGCTTCAGTAATTAGATTAGGTCTGGTTTTATTGGCAACATTCTTTTCCACTACAACTCATTTAAACCAGATAAATTCACCTCAAAACATAAGCTTCCTTTTTCTGTCTCCCAAGTAATATTTGATCTGCTGTTACCACTTTCATCATTCATCACCATAGGATCTAGGATCTGGCAACATTCAACAGATGGCTCCAAGGCTGTAGCTCCTCCCTCTCCCATGATGCCCTGCTGCCATCTAAGCCCCCAGATCATGTTTGCCGTCCATCATGTGTGTTCCTTTGGCTAGATAAGTGCTTTTTTTCTTTTTCCTGTACCTTACATAGAGTAGTTTTTCTAGTGTAATTTAGGGCTGTGAGTTATTGTATTTGTTCTAGTTTAGTTTGGTTACTTCTGCAATTATGTCTGATAAACCTGCTGGCTTTAAAAAGTGTTCCTCGTGAGGTCGAAAAATGCCGTATTCTGACGCGCGCGAGGAGTGTGTGTATTGCTTGGGTGCCCCGCACCTGGAGGTTGAATGTGAACTTTGTGCCACATTTAACCCCAGGGCTTTGGCAGAGCCCCACAGCAAACTTTTGCTAAAGGGTCTGGCCCAGGAGGGACCCTTCATTTCCCCCTCAAAGGCTTCCTCTTCTGATCTGAAGAGGAGGACCCTTTCTCTCCAGCCAGCTCCCTACAAGAAACCACGGCTGTCGGATCCTAAGTGTCCGGATCTGATACCAGCCCAGTCCATCTCTGACCTGAAGTCTTCAGAGCTAAGAGTCGTGAAGCGTTCTGTCGATCTAGCGGCCTCTGCAGATCAGAAGTTCTTGGATCTGACCAAGGTTATGTCATCCTCTGATCTGACCAGTTCTTTGGATCCAACAAGGTCATCTGATCCGATTACAATTGTGGAGGAGGAGGTTGTTGTCTCTTCTACCTGCAAACAGATGACTCAGTTGGCTCCAAGACTTTGGAGCCATTCTGTAGAACATCACTGTAGGTCATAGAGATCTCATTTCCAGGTCTTTCCATACCTGAGCAATTGGCTCCTCATGGCACCTTCTAGGCATCGAGTGATGCAGGTGATTCATTATGTTCTCCCCCTCTTCCGTCAGTTGAGTATAACCATCAACCTTGCAAAATAAAATCTGATTCCCACTCAGCAGTTGGAATTCATAAAAGTTCAGTTAAACTCCATTTCGGAGATTGCACCCTTACCCTTGCTCAGAATTCAGTTGATATGGGAACAGGTCTCACAGATTTTAGACCTGTCATGCAACTTGGTTCATCTGGTTCTTCGGGCTTTTGGATCCATGGCCTTGGCCATTCATATCGTTCCCTGGCCAGGTACCACATGCAGGGGTTGCAGTGGACCTTAGCTGTCCAATGGTCAGCTATGCTTCATCCCATATCTGTGACCATAAAACTGACGCCCGTGTGCAGACATCACCTCCAGTGGTGGCTTCAGTCTCAAGATGTCTCTCTAGGCAGGCCCTTTTCTCTCCCACCACCTATGGCCACAGTGACCTCGGATGCCTCCCTGTTGGGGTGGGGTGGCTTTTTTAGGGGAAGACTGTCCAAGGCACGTGGTTCCCAGTAGAAATCAAGTTGCATATAAATGTTCTGGAGATGAGTAGTTCTTCTATCATTGCAAGCCTTCCAGGGCTGCCTCCCTCTAGGGATGATTGCAGTTCAGACAGACAACATGGCAGTGGTCTGGTATGTCAACAAGCAGGGGGGAACAAGTTGTTATCCAGTATGCAGAGAGGCCATGAGAGTGTGGGAATGGTCAATGTCTGACCACTTCCTTATTGCAAAGCACATACCTGAGGATTCCAATGTGTTGGCCGATAGGCTCAGCAGATCTATCTTGAATCCTCATGAGTGTTCCCTCAATCCTATATTGGTGAAGCAGATTTTTGACCATTGGGATCAACTGTGCTGTGACCTTTTTGCCTCCACAGCCCAACCATAAGTGCAGCAGGTACTTCGCCGTGATCTCCTCCTCCAGGGGAGTCACAAAGGTACGTTTTAGTACACTATTGACTTCCAGGTCTCCTTTACACCTACCCTCCTGTCCCGTTAATACCCAAGGTTCTGCAGAAAGCACAATACTTGAGGATATCATTTATCCTCATTGCCCCTTTCTGGCCTCGTCAACCATGGTTCCCCTTTATCAGGTCTCATCTGAAGTATCCACCATGGGTATTGGATCCCCTTCAGGCTTTGATTTCCCATCCCTAGGAGTTTCCGCTCCCAGACCTTCAGTCCCTTCATCTAACTGCAATGTTTCTCCAGTTCCAGTGATCATAAAACAGTCCAGGCTAGTGTACCCCATTAAACTTATCATTCTGGCCTCCCTGAAACCCTTCAGTAGAAAAGTATACAGTAGTAAGTGGAAAAAGTTCTCTATCTGGGCTAAGAGCAGGAATCTGGACCCTTTTTCTGCTTCAGTTTCAGATATACTTTTGTTCTTGTCCTCCCTTTTCCAAGCGGGAGCAACTTTTTCCACTATTAATCTTCAGTTGGTGTCACTTTCCAACTTTCATGAGAGCACTGAGTTTACCTTTTCATCTAGGCTTTGTAAAGCCTTTATGAAAGGGATTTTCTGCTTCGGCCACCGATTTTAAGGACCCTTCGCCTCCTTGGGACCTCATGTTGGTTCTGCAGTCTCTGACTAGGAGTCTCTCTTAGGGTGAACCCCTCCTTCTTGCCCAGGATTGCTTCTGAATTGTCTCTAAGTCAGTGTCTTCAACATCCGTTATTCTTCTCCAAGTATTCTAACAGAGGGGAGAATATCCTACATACCTTGAATGTTCACTGACCGTTACAGTTCTACTTGTATAAGACTAACATTTTTTTTTAAGTCAGAACAGCTTTTTGTGGCCTTTTCCCCTAACAGACATGGCTTTCCAGTTTCTAAGGTCACTGTTTCTAAATTGATATCTAGCTTCATTTCAATGTTCTACGATCTTAACCACATTGAGGTTCCAGGAAATAACGGGGCTCATTCTACTAGGTCTGTAGCAACTTCTTTGGCCTTTGTAGCAAGGCTTTCTGTTGATGATATTTGTGCTGCTGCCACTTGGTCTAATCCCTGCATGTTTATCTTTCATTACAAGCTGGATTTGATTTCTAGGAGCAGGGCTTCCTTTGGCTTCACAGTGCTCCGACATGTCCTACCTTGAGGCCTCCCAGGATAAATGATAGCCGAGGACTCTAACCCTGTGGTGATGAATGATGACATCGATAACATCAGATAAAGAGTCATGTACTTATTATAACTTGGCATCTGTGTTATCCTATGTCATCATTCATCACATTTCCCACCCACCTTCCCCCTACCTTGTTTCGATCTTGGAGGAAGTTGGAGTGGTTTCCTTCCACCTTTGTAGGAGTAGCCTTTAGGAATATGTTAGCAAACTTGATGTGGGGGTTAGAGGGCAGCAGGCCATCATAGGAGAGGGAGGAGCTAGAGCCTTGGATCCGTATGTTGAATGTTGCCAGCTCGGATCCAAATGTTGGATACTTGACCGTATGTTAGTGAATGATGGCATAGGATAACACCGATACCAAGTTATGGTAAGTACATAACTCTTTCTTTTTTTTTCCCCCCATCTTTCAGTTTTTCCCACAATCTTGGGCTGTCTTGCTTGCCTTCATAGATGTATACTAGGCTAATGGCCCTGGAGCCTTTACAAGCCTGGCCCATAGGATTACCCTGGCATAATGCCACCCGACCATAGCTCCTAGTGCCTCTGTCTAGTAGAGCCACTGGAGTGATCCCTGGGGTGAATTTTCTATTTCCCATCCACTCATCACGATTTCTCTTGAAAAGGGCCAGTGAGGTCCTCTGCTTGACATGTATGGGAAGTCTATTCCATAGCATGGGCAGTCTCTGGGTTATGAACTTGTCCCTCCAGTATGTTCTGTTGATTGTGGTAATGAGGTTGAGGTCTCTGGAGCGTATGGTGCGGAGGGATTGGGATTTCTTTAGATGTAGCATTTCTAAGAGAGCTGGGTCAGACATGGCTTTGCAAGTCAGGCAAAGATCACCTCTAAGTAGGCGATATGAGAGAGAGAATAGTTGTAGTTTGTTGAGGCTGTCCATATAGGACAAGTGTTTAAGGCCTAGAATCCTCTTTGTGAGGTACTTTTGCGGCCTCTCCGGTTGTTACAAGTGTCTAGTGAGGTACATGCCAAATGAGGCATTGTACTCGATGACTGGCCTAATGAAGGAAGAGTAGAGGGAGACAGTGACCTCTTTCTTCCTGGATGCAAAACCCTTAGTAATGAGATGTTCCACATATAAGGACTTTCTGACCACAGTGGCAATGTGGTGCTCAAAAGAGAGGTTGCTGTCAACCTGTGTTCCCAGATCTCTTATAACTCCTCCTGTTTTCAGTGGACTACCATCGATGTGGTAATTCAAGGGAACCGGGTTTTTCCCCAAGGGGGATTATGACACTTTTTTGGCATTGAGCTTAAGGCCAAGGTTCTGACACCAGTTGTTGGTCTGAGTGAGGCCTTTCTGTAGGATGTCAACATCACTTGGGGAGTTAATAACAGCTCCCAACTTGCAATCGTCTGCGATCTTTGTCAGCCAGAGTCTCTTCATGTTGGCCTGGACTTCAGAGAAGTAGATACCAAACAAGAGAGGATCCAGGACTGAACCCTGTGGGACTCCACTCGTGCCTGGTCAGCAGTTTGACTTGGAGTTGGCTACTTTCACACTGTGGGTTCTATCTGTGAGACAGTTTGCAACCCACCTAGTGATGTAGGGGTTGATTCCCAGCTTAGTGACTTTTTCTATGATTCCTGAGTGGGAAATTATATCAAAGGCCTTGGCCAGATCAAGGTAGGCTGTATAAACCACCTTGCCTTCATCCACAGCTCCTGGTGACTGACTCAAAGAAGTCAACCAAGTTGAATAGGCATGATCTACCCTTCACAAAACCAAACTGTGTAGGATCCAGAGTTTGGAGATTCCCTATATCCTTGTTTATTAGGTCCATGATGATGTGTTCCATAACCTTGCCTATCAGACTCATCAGGCTAATGGGGGCAGTAGTTCCCAGGGTCTGTAGTCGCTCCTACTTTGTGGAGAGGGATGACTGTAGCAGTGAGCCATTCGGTAGGGACAAAGCCTGAGGTGAGGCTGTGATTGAACAGGGCACACAGGTGAGGTGCCAGTTCACTCTGTAGTTCATGTAGAACACAGCCAGGGGTATTGTCAGGTCTCATCAATGCTGTAGTCTTGGCCTTGGACAGTGCTGTTATAACCTGTGTAGCAGTATTACTGGGTGCATGGCAATCTGCTGGTATTGTGATTGGTCCTTTGGGGGAGAGAGCAGTAAAACTGGCACTGAATCTGTCGGCCAATATATTTGCAATCTATTGGTTGTGCATCAGCGCAGAGCAAATCTGGGTATTGCCATGGCGATTCTTTACATAACTATAGAAGGCCGTGTGGGTGTCTTTACTATTTGCTGCAATTTTGTTTTCATAGCTAGCTTTAGAGGATTTGATAAGGGATCTCAATCTTTTGTTGAGGCTGATAAGGGAGTTTTTCCAGTCTTGGGACTTCACTTTATTCCGCATCAGCTTCCTCCTTTTTTTTTTTTTTTTTTAGAGTTTGTTTATGGCAGGGGCCACCAGATTGGCTTCCTTTTTTTTGAGGAAAGCGTCTTGGTTCTATTGGGTATGGCGAGATCCATGCATTTCTGTACGTGTTCATACAGTGCATTGGTGTATGATTCGGCAGTCATGCAACTATTCTCCATTTGCATGGGTGCCATGAAGTTAGTCACCTCTGTTTTTAGGAGCCCAAAGTTAGCTTTGCAGAAATTTTTCATGGTGGTTACCTTTGTGGGAGGTGGGGGTGGGAGGGATGTGGATTTCCAAAGTGATTAGCTTGTGGTCAGATCTAACCAGGGAGGGGTTGACTATTGATGTAGAGCAATGGTCGCCCTTGTTAGTAATGACCAGGTCAAGGATGTTGCTACCTCTAGTGGGGGTAAGAACGAGTTGGTCCAGGGCATTGGAATTAATGAATTCCAGGAAGCATTGGGCAGGTGTATTGGTACATGAGTAGTTTTCCCAGTTAATGGAAGGGTAGTTGAAGTCGCCCAATATGAAAGTGTTAGGTTGGACCCTAATATTCTCCAGGGTGCTTAGGAATGTGGAGTGTGAGTCTTGGGACATGGGTAGGGACCTATAGCAGGCTACGACCTGAATCGCCGTCTTACCTAATGTTAGCTGCACCTGAAGTATCTCAGATGAGTTATGAGGTGTGTGCAACCTTTATGAATATGGAAACACCACTGCCTCTGGAGCTTCTGTCCAAGTTCTGGGGCCGAAAAGTGTGGAATGAGTTATAGCCTGGTAGTGCAGGGGTGGTTTCTGCTGCCTTGAACCAGGTTTTGAGCGAGTGCATTTTGAGATTTAGACTTAGTTGGGCAGCATGACCCTCTGATTGCATTTGTTTGTAGCTGCTAAGGTGGTAATTTGGTCTTTGGAACACCGCCTAAAAAAGGCACTATAGGGGTGGCAAGAGCCTTGGCCAGTATCCGGAAGCCCAGAGGTGACAGATGCAGGCCATCTCTGGCAAAGCATCGAGGTCTGTCAATCATGTCATCCCAGGCAGACAGATACTGGATCCCCTTAGAATGACACCAGAAACTTGACCAGTTGTTGAAGTCAATCATTTTCTGCTTGTACTGTGGTATCATTCTGGGTGATGGTAGGATGCTGCTCAGGGTTAGGGTCATACCCGCCTGGGCTACATAATCCGAGAACTCCTCCATGTTTCTTTTCATGTAGTCCAGGGAGGTACGTCTCAGGTCATTCACACCCACTTGTACAATGACAGAGTCATATTTGTACCTGTTTGTTGAGGGACCTGAGTGCGTGCATTATGTGGCGGATCCTGGTGACTGACAGGCAGCTGACTGTTACTTTTTCCTTATTCAACCTAGTGAGTGGGACATTAGTGTGCCTCACTATCAAGTCACCTATGACTAGTGTGTTGGGCATGCTGTTTTACCTTAGGGGCTTTGATTGAGTGGCACACTGTTTAGGAGAGTTATGTGTCTCGTTATTAGTGTTGTGCTGTGGTGGTTGAGTGCGTTTCTGCCTTGGAGGTCTCTGCTGCTTAGGTAGATTTTTATTGAGAGCCTTCGCAAAGGTGGGTGTGTGGTTTGTGTTTTTATGTGAAGGCAGTGCTGGTGTGTGTTCTGAAGGGCTGTGTGTTCCGTGTGGTGTGCAAGTGTTGACCTTCTCCTCTTGACCAGCTATACTGGTCTTGGCTGGAGAGTGCTTGGCTTCCAGTTTGGTTATATAAGTGCATCTCTCACATGTCTGTGGGTTGGGAGGTAAGTGGAGAGGATTGTCAGTGTACATGAGGCAGTTGCTACATTGCCTCAGGATGCCCAGGTTCACCAGGTTAAAAGGAGAAAGCGCAGGGAACTGACCTTTGGACATGCCTGGAGGGGTGGGCATTAATAATAAGTACTGGAGCTGTTTCCTTGTAGAATATTTAGTGCTCGTAGCACTTTTGTGTGCTACAATAATTGCTACAAGAAGTCTGGTAAAGTGCTAATTAATAAGGTAGTAAAAGTGCAGAAGAGGAGACGGCTAGTAGATCTAACGGAAAAATTGAAGAGCAGACTTTGGCACCACTCAGAAGCTTACAAACAGTCCTGGATACAACAAATCTGTATCTGTACTAAACTAGTTACAGGAAAGGTGGGAAACAAGTGCAAATGCAGGCTTTTATACCCGAAAGTTGAAAGAGATGGAAAAACTACCCAAACGGTCAATAAACTACAATTTCTGGGTCAGAAACCACTCCTCTTGTGGTAGATAGGCTACCTAGTGCTTACCACTGCCACTGATAAGCTAGAAGGCTTCTCTCCAACACAGAAAGGCTTGGGGACTCATAAGCTTACAAACAGTCCTGGATACAGCAAATCTGTATCTGGACTTAACTAGTTACAGAAAATGTGGGAAACGAGCAAATGTGAGCTTTTAAACCAGAAAGTTGAAAGAGATGGAAAAACTGGCCAAACAGCCAGTAAGCTACAATTTCTGGGCCAGAAACCGCTCCTCTTGTGGTAGATAGGGTACCTAGTGCTTACCACTCCCACTGATGAGCTAGAAGGCTTTCCTCCAACACAGAAAGGCTTGGGGGGCTCAGAAGCTTACCAGCAGTCCTAGATACAGCAAATCTGTATCTGGACTAGACTAGTTACGGCAAAGGCAGAAAACAAGCTTAGAATTGCATTTATTTATTTTTTTCAGAAAGCAGCTAAAACAGCAGTAAAAACAATTCAAGTGCAGTGCAAACTAGCATACTTGAGTGTGTGGCACTATTAAAGCAAAATACAGTTTAAATAAATGCAATTTATTTAAAATGTATTCTGAACTAAATTCAGTTGTTTTATTCAACTCTGAACAGTTAAAAGTGCTAGAAATATACTTATAAGCTGAGAAGCACACTCAGTCAGAACACAAGATTTTGGGTCGGCCTTCTCAGATGTTCTCTCTGTATTAGGTAGAATGAACACTAGAATGGGAGGAGTGCCCCAGATCAAGTTTACAGTATTGGGCAACTGCAAAGCCACTAACTATGGAGAAAACCAGTTTCAAAACAGAAAACAATGCCTGCATATATATAAATAATTCAGTCAAGCAAAAATGAAGACAGTGCAGAACTCTGAAAAGGTAAACCAAAAAATATACCTATCAGCGCTCTATTTACAAATTCTTATAACTTTGTCACTTCTCTTCCTTATGTGTTAGGCTGTCCTGGCTTTGTTGGGCATACTTGTATCCTCCACAGCTTCATTTGCTTCTTCATTGTAAGTGATTTGATTATATTGTATACACATGTTAGTCTGATCCTTTGTTTATTGTCACCGTGGAAATGTACCCACTTACCCTTTCTCTGAGTCTGGGCTATAAAGTCCCTTAAGTCAACATAGAGTACTTCTACTTTGCTCTATACGTTTGTGATTGTGCCAAGTAAACTAATCATAATTGTATTGCTCTATAGTACCCTTGCAAATTTGATATTTGCAGTCTGCCTTGTTTCATCGGTAAGGGCAAATTGTCCCATCTGACTGTGTTACTTTCCTCCTCCCAGACAAATTTCTTCCAACTTGTGTTTTAGCTGTTCTTGTATCATCTTACTCTCTGGCTGATAGAAGTATGTTTAACCCATATATCAGATCAGTGGGTCCACAAACACTTTTACCGTCAAAATTTTAAAGTTTCAAACTAGATTCATCTTCTCCTATCTCTTGTTTTTCACAGGATTCTGCTGCATTTTCCACTGTTTCTGTGATCCACCCCCCTAGATATTTCATTTTGTGGCGAACCAATACATAAGGATAGTGTTGCAGTAATGCAAATGTGGGTGCATAGTTAACTGCTACAGATTTTGTTTTGCACTCTCTCTTATCTGCAGCCTTTTGAAAATCCCCAAGGATGTCTCAAGTCTCTGTCTGAGTCTGTAAGGTGTAGGATCACATCATCAGCAAAAATTGCTTTTTTTTAGGTTTCCCCAATGGTAATCTTTTTATCATAGTCCCTTATCTGTTTAGACAAAGGTTCTAAATAAATAAAACAAATGAGATAATGGGCATCCTTACATGGTGCCTCTGTGAAAGATAACATTCTGGGTTAAAGCCCCACCAGTTGTCTGTTGTCTAATTTCCTGAATTTATTTCCTGATTCAGTGTAAGTAATTTTTTGTGGAACTCTAATTCTTTCAGTACTTCCCATAGCTACTCCCAATGCATATTGTCAAATGCCTTTTCTGCATCCATACTTATTAAAAGTAAATGTTACCTTCCTTTTCAGCTTCCTCTTGAATCGTTTTGCTTATTGTTATCAGAAAATCCAGTGTTTATTTTCATCTAATTCAACTGTGGATTGTCGAATGTGATAGGATTGAACCTCAGCACAGACTGTAAGCTTTCTGCTTCAGGGCTGCGACTGCTTCCTTACCCATAATCCATAGAGCTCCCCATAATCACCTCAGATCTTGTTTGCCATGGAAGAGTTTGGACACATCCTTAGAGGGCTCTGCATTTGTTTCCATTTGCGGAAGTATCCTTTTATTACTCCTCCCCTATAGATTTTTTTTATAATTCATAGTTTTACTGTTTTTACAGTGTGTAGCTTGTTGTTTTGTAGTTTATAGATACCACAAGTGTTGTAGTTTGTAGTAAGTTTAATAGTATTTTTCTGGCATGTGTTTGTAGAGTGTTACTGATTCTAGAACTTTCAATGTAGTGTTTAGGTAGTAGGAAATCGTTCTTTGCATGCAGTATTTTGACCTTAGCCTTGGGTCGCATTATTGTTATTATTCGTACTTGCAGTTGTAGAATAGGGCATTTTTGCTTAAAGATGTCAGAAAGTCAAAAATGTTTCCAAATGTTCAGAATGTGGGCACAAATTGTCATCACAGGACCCACACTCTAAGTGTGTATATTATTTAGGAGCAGAACACCTGGAGGAGCTGTGGCAGGCTTGTTCCTGTTTTACTTTGAGGGCTCTGCAACAAAGAAGGGAGAAGTTAATTGTCAAGGGAATTCTCCCCCCAGTCTACTACTACTGTTACCAAGGAGAAGAAATTAAAGGAAACGGAGAAGACCAAACCAAAAAAATCTTCAAAAGATGTGGAAAAACAGGATAAAACAGAAACTAAAAGTCTAGAAAGAGGGCACTGGTTCCGACCCCTGCACTTGGGCTGGATCTGAAAATACTTGGATGGTCAAATACGTCAGAATCTCAGATCCATTTGCCTCTTAGTTGGCCCCTGTCTGGTTGGAATGGGTGATCCCCTGATTACATTCCCTGATTCTTCAGGAAAAAAGACCATCTAGACCAGCTTCATTGGCATCATCTACCTGGTCCTATAGGAGTCTCCCGGATCAAGATTTTGACAGAGTGATGTGATTTCTAAGGGCACTGATCCAACTTGGGGGTTCTCTTGGTACAGTCTCCTCAGGTGGCACCAAGTGCAGATCCATTCACCCTACCATTTGCTCTGTCCAATGCCAATCAGTCCATCAGAGTCAGTGATTTCAGTGATACTCTACCCTGAAACATCGTTGTTGGATCCGAAAGCCTTATCCTCTTTGTCTTTGACAGGGTCTCTCTCTTCCTTTCGACCTCAACATTTTCAGAACCAGAGGAATCTTGGAGCCGAGGGCTCACTGCCAGAGTACGAGGGGAGGGTTTGATGCTGAGGTTGTCAGAGCCTTCCCTGCCTGTCTCTGCTTCAACACTTGATAGTTCGGCATGTAGATCAGCTTCGCAGTTGAGATGTGTCAGTTCTGATGGGTTTGAGCTAAGATTCCTTTGGAGGAGATAGTGTCATCTGCTTTCAAAGCCTTTCAGAGAGTCATGTTGATTCAAAGGGAGAAGACGTCTGCAATTAGATTGTCTCCATCTGAAGCCCATGTGGAATCTGGCTTTTCCATCATCTATCTATTTGACAAGGACAGTCAGTATCAAAGTTCGCAATCTGATTTAGAACCCTCAGATTTTCCCACTGCTTTGCAAGCAGAAGTATATTGACTCTTCTTCAGACTCACGCACAGAAGACATGGACTTAGAGGAAGGAGAAGGTTCTCTCAGAAGCCCCCCCCCCCCGAAGATGTCACCTTTTGGCAAAATCTTGGATTTAATGAAACAGAAGGGGGGATGGCCCACCAGTTCTCCTTCTTCTCCTCCTCCTCCTGGTGAGTCTGTGTTCCTAGAAGCTTTCAGTTTTGGCCCATCTTCATTCTGGTCAGTCCCTTCAGTGGATCCATTAGTGGACCTGATGGCTTAATGCGCATGGAAGGATC
Organism: Protopterus annectens; assembly: GCF_019279795.1. Lineage (NCBI taxonomy): Eukaryota > Metazoa > Chordata > Ceratodontiformes > Protopteridae > Protopterus > Protopterus annectens. The sequence continues at coordinate 831,094,825 of NC_056744.1, forward strand.
CTGATGTGGTGGAAGGTGTCACAGAGAAATGACCAGAATGCTATCAGTGCCTGCTGATAGGCAATCGGAGGCACTGGAGGAAGGGTCTTCCTGTAGAAGCAATGGTGGTAGCAACCACCAAGAAAGATCTCTCGGAAGAGAGTTCAGTGATCCATCCTCCAAATTCTCCTGAGTGTTGAATCATTTTGGGAACTGGACTTGTGCATCAGTATTGTTTGCCCTGAGGTCACTGAATTACTTGGCCCACGCCCCTTATTTTTAGACAGACTTGACCAAAGGGATTTCCAAGTCTTTCTCTGCAGTTTTGCCTTTGGAGGTCACCCCCCCCCCCAAAAAAAAAGTGGAATCCCAGCTATTGCCTCTACAATCTTCATCTAATGTGGATATGAGACTTATTTTGAATGCAGCAGATGGCTCAGCTAAGGCAGCAGGCACCGTCATTACAATACGCCGACATGCCCAGATGTGTCTTTGCGACTTCTCTTAAAGTTTCAAGATATCCTTTATCAATTCCCCCTATGATGGATCCACATTATTTGGAGCAAAAGTCAGAGACACTCTAACTAGAAATCAGCAGGGTGTTAAGATCCTCTCTGCCATAGGCATCCACTTTTCTGTGCCTCAAAGGCACTTTTTCAGGAATCAGAGCGTGGTAAAAGGTCAAAATTTATATGTGGGGACCCGCCTCTTTGAGTGTAGCCTTCACTGCTGGGAGGAAGGTGAAAAAACAGAGCACAGTCACACTCAAAACTATTCCTGTGGCCAAGAGGTGCGTAAGACCAGCTGTTAGGACCACTGGCTGCTGACTAGGAGGAGTCTTCCAGTTTCCTATTAGCAAAACACAGGCTGATTTATCTCATTTCCTAAAACAAATTGGCTCTTAGTTAGGCTGTTTTCTCTATCTACTGTTCTACCAGCAATTCATTTCTATCAGACACTCAGTTCTACCTGACCTTATTAAAAAGCTTCCTTTAGTTACAGACGCAGAGTTTCAATATAAAGTAAGGAAGCAAGTGCTGCTCAGTTGATCTACGGCATTGTTAGAGCTACATTTATACAATTGTTAAGGGGCGTGTACCAGCTGCTCAACCAATAGTCTCACAAGGGGGATGGGGATGAGCGTTGCCTTTATTACACCAGTAGGGGGAGATTTATTGGAAAAGCCCTGGAACCCTTTGCTGCCTATTTACAAAGTATTTAAAAGCTTTCTTATTTGTTTATAGGAGAAGTAAAATATGAAAGTGTGTCTAAACCAAGTTATATCCCAAACAAACACTATTAGCTCGCAAGAAAAGAGATAAAGACGAAACATTTTGTTACTTGGTGCTTAAAATCCTGGAGCCCTTCTAATATTTAATGGTAGATGAGGGGGGAAAAGCTCCTAGCAAACTTTTATCGACTTGTCCGTAAAAGCAATCTCTTTAAACGGTAAACTCTTTACTAGGTTCCAACTCCCTGTAGAGATGAAACTGTATGTCAGATATGCATGAGAGCTTCATGAACACTGGGGTTTGCGACTAGCACTTTTGTGGCCGTCTATTTTGTCTGTTTTTTTTCTATTTTTCCCTCCCCAGGATGCCTCCCTGAAGAAGATCTGCTGTATGGTGGACTGTTATTAACTCTTTTTCTACGTTTTGGGCAGGTATGTAATTGTTAAGAGCACCATTCTGGCAAAGACCTAGGTTTCAAATGATGTCCTAATGAATTGAATGGAGTAGTAGACCGAGTAGGAGTGTTGGGTGATATACTCCAGAGGTTTTAGAAAATGAGAACATTTATTAATTAGAAAATAAAAGTGTAACACCATATAAAGGCAATATCCTGTTAAACCTACTAAAAAGCGGGAGGGTCCGGAACCACTGAAAATCTGGACCCAAGCCAGGAGGGGGTTCTAAGCACTGAAGGGGTTAAGGAGCCTGAGTACATATCCATTTGGTTTAGTAACACATGGGAAAAATGGATATTAACAATGGCGAAATGGGGGCGGATAGCCAAGTTTGAGATTGGAAATTTTTTTGTTTTTAGATTTTAGAAAAACCCAAGGAGGTCTTGTAACTGTCAAAAGTTAGGCGGTTAGAGTGGGAGGGTCAGAAGCTAAAATAAAAACTAAGTGCTGAGACGAGGGGGTTTATGACCCCAAAAAAAAAGCGGGGAGTGTGAGGGGTCAGTGGAGTCTAGCCTTCCCATAATTATAAATTAAAATAGAAGTCATAGGGTCCTGTATTAATTAATAAAATGAAAAACTATGAAGGACAAGAAATCTGGAGGGTTACATTACTACAGACTGGGGATTTCAAATTTCAGCTACAGGGCTTGTGCAAAAATGGAAACAAGTAAAAAAAAAAAAAAAAAAAAACGACAACTTGAAGCAGTCAAAAGTTAACGGTCGTAAAGAATTCCGAAAAAAAACTCTTGGGTTACCACTGATATGGCTGCGCATACATGCACAAGGGTGGAACTCAACATAAAAAAAATAGTCAAAAACAATATTATAGGTGCAGTTTTTAGTGCGAGTCCATGTGGAGAGAGAGAGACAAAGTCTGGTCGTCTATAGGGAGGTATCCTGGTGTGGAAAAGAAAATATATGGTCTCTGAGCTAGACAGATGCTAACTCATGTTCTACGTACTTTGCTGGCTTGTTTTCTTTAAAAATTATAGCTAACATAAAAAAATGGTTATTGACTAATGTTAGTATTGCTATAGGGATCATGGATGGGCGGACCAAGAAGATTTTGCAGGGAAAAAAAAAAACTTGTATGATAGCTTACCCTATAAATAGTAATTGAATGTGCAGCCACATATAAAAATTGAACCCTGTAAAATCGACTGTTTCTGGTCAAATACTACATGGGGGATATGGGAACTACCCAAGGAGTTCAGGGGATGGTTGGGCTTAAAAAATGACAGGACGTCTAATAGGAAGGTTTAAAACGAAGGAGGTTTTGCTGCCATTAAAAGGCGGGGGATGGTCCATAACCTCTGAAAATCGGAGCCAAGTCAAAGGGCTAAAGGGGTTGAGGAGCCTGAGAGACCCTGCCTTCGTATGTTCAATTAGTAATACGATCATGCCATCAGGTCTGGCCAAAACATAAATAACAAGAAGGTCTGCCAAAAGCTACAAAATACTAGGTGAATATGTAACCCTGGAGGGGGACTTCTTTAAGCCAAACCGGCTATTATCAACACCTCTTTTCTAATATGTATAGTGTTGAAAATAAATAGACCACCAAAAGGTGGACCTGAAACTTATAATCAAGTCTAAAAAGTAAAAATAACCAAAATAATAATAATAAAAAATAAAATAATAAAAAGTAGAAATAAATGTAAAAATAGAAAGTGAATATTAGAAAGATCCCAAAAAGAATTATGGGTTACCCCTGACAAGTTCAAGAGAGTGCCAAGATAATGAACAGAGAAAGAAAGCAGCCGTACTAACAAATTCCTGTTTAAACAGGAAGCGTGTTATACGATCTAATAGTAGAGCTGTTTGACGAAAGCTGTGGAATCGTTACAGCCTTACTATAGGTTGATGGGAAACGAAGTGAGATGAGTTAGTGGAAAAATCTGATAGAAAATGAACAAAGAACAAGCAGGAGGGGATATCAGGGTGGTGTTAGAATGTTGTTAGGAGATAGAAGGGTGGGATGATGCTAGTTTCAGTGGGTCCAATAGGTGGGGTGAAGGAGGATATAGATGGGGAGGCTAATCCTTTAATTTATGATTATGGGAAGGCTAGACTTCACTGGCGCCTCACCCCCCCCTTTTTTGGTTCATAAACCACCTCGTCTCAGCACTTAGTTTTTATTTTAGTTTCTGACCCTCCCCACTGTAACCACCTAACTTTTAACAGTTACAAGACCTCCTTGGGTTTTTCTAAAATCTAAAAACAAACATTTCTAATCTCAAACTTGGCTATCCACCCCCATTTTACCATTGTTAATATCCACGTGGTATTAAACCAAATGGATATGTACTCAGGCTCCTCAACCCTTTCAGCGCTTAGCTCCAGATATTTAGTGATTCCGGGCCCTCCCTTTTTGTAGCAATAACAAGACCTCCTTCGTTTTAAGTTTTAAAGTTTCCTAGCACACGTCCTGTTATGTTCTAAGCCTAACAGTCCCCAGATCTTCATGATTAGTTGCCGTATTCCCCGTGTGGTATTTGACTAGTAGTGTTTATAAGTTTTACAGAGTTTAGTTTTTCATATGTGGCTACATGTTCATTTTTCTAATTTAAAGAGTAAACCATTACGCAAAGTTTTTCCTAGCAAATGCTTCCTATTCCACCCAACCATGACCTCTGTAGTGATACTATCACTGTTCACTAAACATTTTTTATGGTATCTGTTAATTTTTAAAGAAAACAAATCAGCACAGTACGTAGAATTTGAGTTAATATCTGTCTACCACACAACTGATATTCTTTTACCTGCCTGTAGAAGGCTGGATGGACATTATATATCTCTCCACATGTACTTACACTATAGACTGCATACAAAGAATCTGTGCCTGTCTATATTTCTAATGTTTAGTTCCACCCTTATGCATTTACGTGTGGCTGCTATCAGTGGTAACCTGAATGTTTTCTTTGGAATTCTTTGATGGTTAACTTTTGAGAGTCTATCCCAACTTTCAGTTGGTAGGGTAGGTCTTATTTTTTATTGTTTTTTATTTATTTATTTTTATTTTAATTGTAAACATATATGCACAAACTCTGTAGCTGATAATCAGAATCTCCGCTCGGTTGTAAAGTAACCCTCTAGGTGTCTTGTCCTACTTACTTTTTAACAATTATTACAGGACAGTATGACTTCATATTTTATTTTAAGATCCTGGGTAGACTGGGCTCGTCTGGCCCATGCACCCCCCTTTTGGATTGTAAACCCCCTCAGCTCAGCTCTTAGTTTTTATTTTATTTTAGCTTCTGACCCTCCCGCTCTAATCGCCCAACCTTTGACGGTAACAAGACCTCCTCAGGTTGCCCTAAAATGTAATCACTAAAAATCCTCAGTGTGAGACTAGGAAAAATGCCCCCCTCTTGCCATTGTTAGTATTCTAATTCCCCCACGTGTCATTAAACCAAATGGATAAGTAGGTTTAACAGATATCCCCTTTTTACAAAGTTACACATTCATTTTCCAATTAATAAACTTTCTCATTTTCTAAAATCTCTGGAGTATATCGCCAACGTTCCTACTCGGTCTGCTACTCCATTCAGTTCATTAGGACAGCATTGGAAACATAGGTCTTTGCCAGAATGGTGCTCTTAACAATTACATACCAGCCCAAAACATAGAACAAGAGTTAATAACGGTCCACCACATAGCAGATCTTCTGTTTTGTCTATTTTTTTCTATTTTTCCTTCCCAGGATGCCTCCCTAAAGAAGGCCACGAAAGCGCTGGTCGCAAACCCGAGTGTTCATGAACCCTCCTGCATATCTGACATTTTCATCTCTACAGGGAATTAGAGACTAGTAAAGTGTTTATGGTTTAAAGAGATTGTTTTTACAGGCAGCTTAACACTAGTTTGCTAGGAGCTATTTTCCCCTCGTCTATCATTAGATATTAGAAGTGCTCCAGAATTTTAAGCACCAAGTAACAAAATGTTAAGTCTTTATTTCTCTTTTCTTGTGATCTAATAGTGTGTTTTTTGTGATATAACTTGGTTTAGACACACTTTCATATTTTACTTCACCTATAAACATATAAGAAAGCTTTTGAATAATTAATGTGTAAATAGGCAACAAAGGGCTCACAGGCTTTTCCAAGAAATCTCCCCCTCCCTATCAGTGTAATAAAGGCAATGACCCTCCCCATCCCCCGGTGAGACTATTGGCTGAGCAGCCGGTACACGCCCTTTAACAATTGTATAAAAGTAGCTCTAACAACAATGCAGATCAACACTGAGTAGCGCTTACTTCCTTACTTTATATTGAAACTCTGTGCCTGTAACTAAACAAAGCTTTTTATTAAGGTCAGGTCGAACTGTGTGTCTGATAAAACTGAATTGCTGGTAGAACAGTGGATGGAGAAAACAGCCTAACTAAGAACCGATTTGTTTTAGGAACTGAGATAAATAAGGACTGAGACAATTTAGAATCTACTACCTCTACCTATTAGCCAAGACGCAGCCTGGTAGGAAACTGGAAGACGACTCCTAGTCAGCACCTAGTGGTCCTAACAGCTGGCCTTACACACCTCCTGGTCACAGGAATAATTCTGAGTGCAACTGTGCTCTGGAATCAGAGAGTGGGAAAAAGGATGTGGTTCAGAAAATCGTAGGTGTCTTATCAAGAGTCTTATAGTGATAGACCTACTTGGGGCAGAGGAGGATATCTTAATGGACATAACCCAAGAGGCAGAAACTGCCCACAGAATCGGGGTTTCACAGGGCCTTGCCTGAGAATCCCTTTTATTGCTGTAATCTGGACTGGCTAACACAGTCGGTGGTGGTAGATTGTCCCTATACCCAAAAGCCTGGCAGGAAACAAGAGATTTCTGGGTGCTACACATTATTTCCAGAGGCTGTATAGTTCCATTTTCCTATACTCCCTAACCAAAGAATTCAGTTCCAGATGTCACACCCAGTTAACAAGAACTGGCTGTAGCTGAAATTTCAAAGCTACTAGAAAAAAGAGTCATCCAGCCAGTCCCCAAAGACCAACATGGATCCAGAGTCTATTTAAGGTTCTTTTTAGTTCCAAAGAAAACAGGGGAACTCAGACCCATTCTTGAGCCAAGTCATTTAAACAAATTCATAATGCGGACAAAATTCTGGATGGTGATGATGCAGTCCATTATTAGATGTGCTAGATAGATCTGAAGGATGCATACCATCAGGTAAAGACAGAGAGGCATTTAAGAAGATGTCTCCATTTCAAGCTAGGAGCCAATCACTACCAGTTTCGAGCACTGCCCATTGGTCTCACCACTACCCCCAGGATGTTTACAAAGATGATGGCAATGGTAGCAACATGACTCCAGATGCTAGGGATCCACATTTTCCATAGCTAGATGATTGGCTTCTGGCAGCTACCTCAAAGCAAATGTGTTAGAATAGGGACTTGTTGCTCCCAATGCTTTTAAATTAGGCATAACAGAAAATCTGCCAAAAAGTCAGCTCAACCCAAAACAAAACATAGAATTCAGAGGATGCCACCTGAATACTGTCTTGCAGTTAGTCAGCCTACCTCGTTTCAGACTCTTGTCTCTTCATTTGACAGCCTCATCTCTTCTAAAGCATCAGTCTCCTGCAGCAAGATTCATTATTCGTAAATGCTAGGTCTTATGGCCTTAACCATTCTGTTAGCCACTGTAGCCAGGTTTCATATAAGAGTGTTCCAGTGGACAGTAGCAATATAGTGGTCACAGAAGTACAGTCATGTACACATGAAGATCAGGCTGATGCCATTGTGCAAGAAACGGATATCATGGTAGATGTCATCCCAATCACTAAAGGAACACCTCCCCTTTGTAAAAGACTCTAATTCAGCAGTGGTGACTGTGATGCCCTTGAACTGGCCCAGTAATCAGGGAGTCTCAATTCTCACCACTGGCAATAGTGAGGGATGTACACAATGGAAAGATAAGTACACACACAGTAAAGTACAATTTCCCTTAAGATCACACAGAGATCACAGTCAGTCTGGGGCTGATCTCTCCCTCTTTCTCCATATCCCGAGTAAGACTCTCCACTGGCACAGCTATAGAGTTGAGCCTTTAGCCAGGGTTCCAAGCCAAGTCCTCCCCAACACACATACTGTCCAATCAATGCTTCGTGTCCCTGCCCCCAGTAGCTGACACACATACACACACACCTGGGAAAGGCTGGCACAGGTTTAGTAGCTATGCCCCCTTCTGCCAAGACCATAAGGTAGTTATCACTGCACTAGAACCCCTTATCAGCTACTTTAAGGCCCTTCCCAAAGGATGACCAATCCTACTGTGTGATGTTACTATTATCCAATTGGTAAGTGTGACCAAGAGAAAGGCTGTTTAGGAGTGGCCTATACAGTGTCACCAAATACATATGCAAGTACACTAAGAGCTTAAATACGTCTCTCAAATATCAACCATAAAGATAGGTTTAAATATATTTAATAGTAAATAATAAAAGAACAAGACAATACTTAATCAACACAATAACTACAGAGTTCAGAATCACAGGAAATATTTTAAAACAGCGTTGCAGGAACAGGACAGTCTCAAATAAATACAGAAAACATCTAAAAATAATCTTTACTATTTTCCTAATTATATCAAAAGGAAATCACTGTACCCTAGTTACTTACAATTAGCAATGCAAGTGCAAACAATGGTGATGATGGATAATTCCAGGTCAAAGACCAAATAAAAAATGCCTACAGTCTCTCTCTCAGAGAGTTTACATTACTATCAAACATTACTGCTGGGTCAGCTTGGATGACATCACTCTTTGTCACCTGCCTTCAGTTCCCAGGCTAACAGAAACTAACATCTCTGTGTCAAAAATGCATATGTTTCAGATGTTTGCAGAACTTGGAAGTCATAAAGCAATAAAAACACTTTACATTTTAAACTTAGTAATTACTTCTCTCCAAGACAGTAGAAAAAATGTCTAGCTCTAGACATCCTGTCTTCTTGCTGCATTGAAACTAACTTTTATAGCACATTGTAAAACTCTTAATTTCAACGTATTATCTTGAAGTTTTGTAAGTTAATCTTCTATATCCTAACAGGGTATGATGTGGTTACATTCTTGAAGCTCAGTACATAACATACATTTCTGCATAAATCATAACAATATTCACAAATGACAGAATTATTTACAAAATTCCAGCTAGCTGGGCTGGCAGCATTTCGGTTTATCACAACCCACCCCCCCTGAAAACTTAAGCTAGTTTTTCAACTGACCCTTGAGAAACGTTGCTTGAGAGGGTTGAGCCTATGTTGGAATACCTTACCCCATTCCCTGTCTTGAGAGCCCATCTGCATTGGCATTGATAACCTCACTGCGGTGCTGCACTGTCATATCATATGCTTGCAACCCTAGGTTCCACCTTAGTAACTTGGCATTTTGTTGGCTGGCTCAATGTAGCCATGTTAAAGGATTGTGGTCTGTAACTACAGTGAATTTCCTTCCATACAGATAAGGCTGAAGTTTCTGCAGTGCCCACACTATGGCTAGGCATTCCTTTTCTACAGTGTCCTAGCATTCCTCCCTGGGCTGGAGCCTACGACTGAGATATACCACTGGGTGGTGTTCTCTCTCTGAGGAAACCTGGCTAAGTACAGCCCCTGCCCCATGGTTTGAAGCATCTACCTGCACAACAAATTCTTTGCTGTAATCTGGACTGGCTAACACAGCAGGTCCTCCCAAAGCTCCTTTAAGTTTCTGGAATGTCTGTTTACACGCTGGGGTCCACACTAGCTTGTCTGGCCTGTTTTTCCTTGTCAGGTCTGTGACACGATCGGCTATGGTACTGTAACTGGAGATGAACTTTCTATAGTACTCTGCTGTCCCTAAGAATTGCCTTACCTGCTTTTTGGTAACAGAGGCAGGGCCATGCTGGAATGGCTTTCACTTTGGCAAGTTCTGGCCTGATGTTACCACTCCCCACTCTGTGTCCCAGGTAGAAAACCTCTGCTATATCCACCTGACATTTGCTGGGCTTAATGGTCAGCTCTGCCCACCACCCCCTGACATGCTGAAGGTACTCTTGCCAGGAATAGCTGTAGATAGCAATATCATCTAGGTACGCAAGCATAAAATCTCTTGCTTCTGCTAGGATACGATATATCAGGCTCTCGAAAGTTGCTGGGGCATTATTCATACCAAAGGGCATCTTTGTGAACTCATACAAGCCAAAAGGAGTCACAAAGGCTGACCTCTGTCTTGCACTGGGAGTCAAGGGCACCTGCCAGTAACCCTTGCTAAGATCAATAGTGGTAAGGTACTTAGCCCAATTCAGCTGCTGTAGGGCTTCATCTGTCCTAGGCATGGGGTAAGCATCTGACTCTGTGTGACTATTTAATTTCCTGTAGTCCACACAGAACCTGGTGCTGCCATCCTTCTTTGGTAACAGCACCACTGGGAAGGCCCAGGGACTGCTTGACTCCTGAATTACCCCTAGTTCCAACATTTCCTCTATCTCCTCCCTCAGAGTCTGTTTGACTCTCTCAGGCACCCTATAAGGGGTCTGCTTAATAGGCCTTTGGGGTCCTGTATCCACATGGTGCTGCACCAGGTGGGTGCACCCTGGTTTCACTGTAACACTGCGCAGATTTCCTGAACCTGGGTAGGGGATAACTGCTGGGATATTGCAAACCCATCCACTGAGGTGTCAGTCTGAGCCTCAATGAGATCATCAGTCACCAGATCCCCCTCAGACTTCTCTTGCCATCCACTGCAAATATTCAGCACAAGGGGCTCCCTGTCATGGTAAGATTTCATCATGTTAACATGTTACAATTTGTGCACCTGCCTAGCCGTTCTACCATGTAGTTAATGTCACTGACCTTCCTTACAACCTTGTAGGGTCCCTCCCAGGCTGCCTGCAGCTCGCTGTGTCTGACAGGAATGAGAATCATTACCTACTGCCCTACAGCATACCCTCTCTAGCTCGAGCATTCCTGTCACACCAGACCTTTTCTGTTAGGCTTCTGCCATTTTCTCCTGGGCCAAGCCCATGAGTTCCTTGGGCCTTGTCCTGAGATTTAGGACATATGTCACAACAGACTCCTTGTGGGATTCACACTCACCCTCCCACTCATCTCGAATCAAATCTAGAGGTCCCCTCACCCTTTGCTCATATAACAACTCAGAGAGTGAAAAACCTGTGGATTCCTGAGGCACCTCTCTGTAAACAGACAGATGGGGCAAATATTTGTCCCACTCTCTCTTAAACTGGTCTGCAAATGCCCGTAGCATCGTTTTGAGTATAGAGTTTAACCTCTCAACAAGACCATTAGTCTGGGGATGGTAGGCTACTATTCGCCTCTGCCCTAAGGAACATCTGTACCCACAAGCAGCTGTGGGTCACCTTCAGTCTCACTGCTACAGGTTAGCTCCCTCCCTGAAGTCACCACTTCACCAGTCCTGGCTGCAAGTGTGCGGTCTGTCTGGGTCTCCCCCAGGCTACCAGACCCACATGCTTGTCTCCAAGCTTGACTGTGTGTAATTGCATGCACACAGGGTACTGCATTATCAAAATCATTCCCATATCAGGACATCTGCAGGGATATCCTCAAACACACCTACTTGCTTTCTTCCTTTTCCACTCTCCCAGTCAGGCTGAACCCTAGTAAAAGGTATTTAGAATGGGGTCCTTCCTAAAGCTCTGACTGGAGTAGACTGCCCAAGCAAGTAGTGCTCCTCTGTAACTGTTGCAGGCTTCACAATGGTTAGGTTAGAGGCTGTCTCTCTCTTAGCCATGGTCTCTTTCCCATTCACTAAGGTAGGATATACCCTCTTGGGGTAGTTTGGTACCCTTGTTGTCTCGAGACAACCTACTGTTGGCATTTTTTCACCGTCACTTACTGGCTGTCCCATCTTTTGTTCCCCACCTTGCCTTGGTGGACATCTATATGCTGCATGGCTCGACTGGTTGCATTTAAAACATTTAACCCTTAGTCCTGGACGTGTACCTGAGCTAGTGGCTTCCCCTGCTACTGGCGGACTCTCTTGGGGCAGTTTGGGCTGCCCACAATGGGTTTTCTTAGACCCATGAGTAGCATTGCATGTCCCTTTCCTGTGCAGTGATGCCCTGCTTGCTTTGGTATAGGTCTTCCTTTTTCCCTAACTCATCTGCAGTAGTGCATTGTCTATCAGCTAACCAGATTCTAATGTCCTCAGGCAAAGTCCTAAGGGCTTGTTCCCTCACCAAAAGGTCTGACAGCTCTTCACAAGTGGTGACCTGACATCCACTCACCCATCTGTGAAAATAAGTGCTTAGTTCAGCCACATATTCATACATAATTTCATCTGCCTTGTGTCTATGCTCGTGAAACATTTTGCTATAAGCTTCAGTTGTTAACTTAAAACATTCTAAAAGACAGTTATTTACAACATTATAATTTAAACAGTCAGTATCAGACAGTTTAGAAATTACAGTTATAGCTTTACCATGGAGTAAGGGGGTCAGAAACCATACCCAGAGCCCTTGGTCAACATTATACTGTTTGCATACCGTTTCAAACATATGAATGAAACTATCAGAATTATCCCCCTCTGTAAATTGTGGAAGAAATTTACTGACCTTTGTTGTTTCTGGGGTTCGGTTACACCCATTCCCTTTACTTTCATGACTCTGGCAAAGAGTCAGCATCTCCTTCTCATGTTAGCTCTGCCTCTCCTTCTCCTCAGCTTCCAGGCATTACAGTGTCTCACTTTCCTCAGCCATCAGATGTTGCAGTTTGCCATTTTCCTCCGTCTCTGTATGCCTCAGTCTCTCTGCTGCCTCTGTTTCCAAGCGCTTGGCCTCTAGCTCAGGTCTCTCTAACTCCAGATGGATTTCTAAGTCCTGTGTGGAAAGGTTGAGCTGTTCATTTTCTGAGAGTTGTACATCTCCATGGGCAGTCTGATTGTCCTCCTGTTTGCTATTGTGTGATGCAGCTGTGACTGAAGCTGCAATCATGTCTGCTCTAGTCAGGTTGTCATGCACCAGTCCTTTAGCCTGGCACATTTCAGCCAGCTGGCTCCTTGTCAGCTTGCCATACTCATCTGCTGACATGCTTGCCTGCTCTCCCTGACTAACTAAGCTAACAAAAAAATAATTGTGATATGAACTCTGAGTGTTCACTGATTGATTGAAAGTACAAACACCTTCAGTGACCACTGTACCACAGGCTATAGAAGTTCAGTATCCACACTACTACAAGCCAATTAATATGTGATGTGGCTAACTCACCACCGTCAACTAGTTAAATGTGACACCCCTGCACTGGTCCAGTAATCAAGGACCCTCAGTCCTCACCATTGGCAACAGTGAGAGACGTACACAATGGGAGGATGACAAGTACACACACAATAAAATACAATTTCCCTTAAGAGCACACAGAGCTCACAGTCAGTCTGAGGCTGGTCTCTTCCTCTTTCTCCATATCCCCAATAAGACTCCCCCAGTGCCACAGCTATAGAGTTGAGTCCTTAGCCAGGGATCCAAGCCATGTCCTCCCAACACTCTCTCTGTCCAGCCAGTGCTTCGTGCCCCTGTCCAAGTAGCTGGCAAACACTTTGAGATTTGATTTATACACAAACACACACCTGGGAAAGGCTGGCACAGGTTTAGTAGCTATGCCCCCTTCTGCCCAGACCACAAGGTAGTTATCACTGCCACCAGAGCCCCTTATCAGCTACTTTCAGGGGCTTCCCAAAGGGTGACCAATTCTACTGTGTGGTGTTACTATTATCCAAATGGTAAGTGTGACCAAGAGCAAGGCTATTTAGGAGTGGCCTGTACAGTGTCACCAAATACATATGCAAGTACTCTAAGAGCTGAAATATGTCTTACAAATATCAGACCCAAAGATAGGTTTAAATGTATTTAATAATAAAAGAGCAAGACAGTACTCAATCAGCACAGTAACTACAGAGTTCAGAATCACAGGAAATATTTTAAAACCTTGCAGGACAGCCAAAAATACAGAAAGCATCTAAACTAATCTTTACTATTTTCCTAACTATGTAGATAAGAAACAAGTGATACACCATCAGCAGAAGAAAAGAAACGTAAACCTCAGTGTTCACTTCATGGTTTATTCAGGTAACAGGATCCAACAGTGAGCGCTTTCACGTTGATACACAACGCTTCCTCAGACTTCAATACTTGACTAAATATCCATGCATTTATATAGTGCATATCATTAACAATTAATTAAATAATTGAATAATTGAATAAGTAATTGTTAAAAATACACTTAAAAAATACATTTAAAAACCACATTTAGACAACATATATTTAAAAGCACAATTATAAACTCCTGTATTATATGTTCATAAATAAAAATCTATATAATAATATAAATTTAAATTTATCTACAGTTATTATAAATATATTTAAAAATAAAAAACTGTTTATTCTACATAAAAACTGTGTATTAAAAAAGAGATATTGAGTGAATCATAGGATATACAATAAATACCTAGTATTATCTAGACATTAGAAATGTAGCAATAAAAATACCATGCATATATTATATTGTAACTAATAAATATATAATATAGAAATACAAGTAATGACTGTATGGCCTGGCTGCCAAAAATGGTTTTAGTGACACTTTCTCATTCAGGCCATATCCTTGATGTGCTTGGAGCTTAATAATCCATCTATTTTCTATGCCCTCTGTGTAATTTTTTATGTTCCCTAGCCTGCAGGTTTTTTTTATTAATTCTAATACTCTGAACCTGAACGTGTGTTTTAAGCCATTCTCCAATACATGTTTGGCTAGAGCATTATTAGTATGTTCTTTGTTAATAGCATATAAATGCTCCCTGATTCGTTCTCTTAGTGTTCTCTTGGTTTTACCCACATAGAAACATTGCTCCAAGGGACAGTCACCGAGGCACGCTCTCATCCATCATTGGCCCCAGGGTCTCCTCAACCCCTTTCCTACACTGCCACTGATGGACACGTTCTTACACAAGGTGCTTTTGTACAAGCCTAGAGTTAGTTCCCTTTTTGCTTTGACGGAAAATGGTTTCCTTTCCTCTACTACTCCACCCTGCTGTTTGCCTTCTTATCAGACGTCTGTGAGATTAACCGCATAGTTCCTCCAGTTTTAACATTATCTAGAGATGCCAGGCTATCACCTTCTGTAGTCAGCATTTTCACAACTTCTCAGAAAAGTTCTACAAAACTTTACCATAGCAAAAGGAAGAGATTTTCCATATGGGTGAATTCCAAAGGTCCTAGACCCTTTTCTGCTCTGGTACCTTCTATTCTTCAATTCCTGGCAGAATTATTTCATGATGGTTCCATCTATTCTGTAATCAAGGTACATCTAGCAGCAATTTCAAACCTTCGCACAGGCCAGGACAGTTCATCTATAACATCTTCGAAGATTCAAATATAACATTTCTGAAGATTTCAAAAGCCATTTTAATGGGACTCTTTCTTCTCGGACCACCTATCAGGGATCCTGTTCCACCATGGGTTCTAACCATTATATTAACAGTGTTTGAGACGGTCTCTCTTTGAACCAGCAACTTCAGTTGATATAAAATTCATTACCTGGAAAAACTGTTTTTCCTGGTGGTTGTAACTTTGGCCAAAAGAATGTCTGAACTGCAAGCGCTTTCATGCAGGGCACACCCTATTTGATCTTTCATATGGACTGAGTTTCTCTTCGAACCAATGCTTCCTTTCTTCCAAAGGTGGCATGTGAAACTAATATAAATCAAAGCATCAACCTACCTGTATTTCTAGCAGTAACATCAGAACAAACCTCTGAACTGATAAGGGAACCAGTGTAGCAAACAGCAAAATAGTGAAGAAAAAGGCAAACTGGTTCCAACACCGCAATCTTTAATAGCAACTTAAGGTAAGCGCTTTCACGGATTACATCTGCTTCCTCAGACCAAAATATTAAAATATTAAAACTCAAGTCACATCTTTAAACATTCTAGCAGCCAATGAGACACACTAATCACTGAACAATTTAACACATTCATTGCCTTGTCTAAGCAGTGAAAAAACTAACATCAGTGTGTAAATCAGCAACACTATAAAACATACATTGCAACTCAAAACTTGCTAAGTATATAATTAAAACTGACTGGTCTATCACATAAACATAAATATAAATTCTAAAATGTATCAACATTTAAATATACTAAAATATATATATATAATAAAATCTGTCTAAAAATATGTATATAAAACTGGTCAATCTTGTGGACATATAAAATAAAAACCATAGCAAAGATATATATATAAGAAACCAAGGACATAAGCCTGGTACTACTTGGTCAATGTTTCAGTGTTCTAGCTTTTAAAAAGGGCTTCAGAGATACTTTACTATTTGTCAGCTTGATAACGTATAATCCACTTCTGTTCCACTGATTCTGTCTTATTATTGATGTCACCACCTCTAATACTATTGTTTATGACTTCTAGAACAAAAAAATTAAACTTATGTGCAGTGCCTTCTTTTGCAACATGTATGTCCAACGGACTTGTTTCTTTAGCATTACTAATGCCTCTTAGGTGTTCTAAAATTCTCTCTTTGAAGGCTGTATTTGTTTTGCCTATATAGAATGAAAAACAGATAGTACAGAAACAAAAATATGCAACGTGCTTGGTATGGCAATCAGCATATAAAGTGGTGCTAATCTCAAAGCCTAATTGTGGATGTACAAAATGCCCCCCCCCCATATATACACACACACGCCATACATCTCCTGCGTGGGTATGTACCCATTCTATCAGATTGTACAGCATTCTGTCTACCCTTGGATTTGTAACATAACTGGTTTTTAAGAGATTTGTTATTCCTGAAAGTAAAACTGGGTTGGCAACCTATAACATCTTTGAGTCCAGGATAAGTGAAGAGACTATCCCAATTGTTCTTAATAACATCACATGCCATGCACACATTGCTAGCAAAAGTTAGTGGCATCCTAACCCCTACAATACAACTGGTGATAATATTAGATGGAGAATCAACAGCTCTACCAACATTTGCTTGGGCATTTAGGGGAACATTCTCAAAATAAGGTCTACATCTTTTATTTCTCTCCACCCAAGCTGCACTAATCTGAGAGTCAGTGGCAGCGGGCTTATATCCCCTCTCAGTAAATTCCTCTTTCAGTTTAGTTAGTGCAAGAGTTAGCTGTGTATCATCACTATGGAGACTCATCATGCGATAAATCTGCCCTTTTAAAACATTCAATTTTGTGTGATTGGGATGCATACTGCTGTTGTGGAGTATGTTATTCCTGCTAATGTCCTTCCTATATATAGTAGTGGAAACAGATGACAGGGCATTTTTACTCACTTTCACATCTAAAACAATCAATCTCTTCTGATGAATATGTATACGTAAATCTCAAAAAGTCATTCAATCCATTGAGGTACTGTAAAAATTGTACTAACTCCTCTTCTGTATCTTGCCATAGCAAAAAAATATCATCGACAAAATGTTTAAACCATTTTATCGAACTACAAAATCTATTATTGGATAGAACAAGCTTAGTCTCCCAATTCACAAGTGTTAGGTTGGAGTAGGTATTGGCAGGGGCTGGGCAACAGAGCCACTTTCTGTCTTTGTTGAAAAAAATCTCCGGATTGTGCTAGACAGTTGTCATACTGTGCTTAGAGATACTAAAGGTTTTTTTTGCAAGAGCTGAATAATCAGGTAGATGTTTTATCTGGTCATTGCTTTTTTGTCACACTTGATATAGCCTCCCTATTCACTGTTATCCCCAAAAGTTGGGGGATCGAGAATATTAGAGAAATATTATGTGCCAATGGATTTATTATTAGCAAAGTTGAACTCATTTGTACTCTCTTGGAGATTATTCTTGAGAATAATGTTTTTATTTTCAATGACTCCCATTATATACAGAAGGTTGGCGTGGCTATAGGCACTGCTTGTGCCAATAGCTACGCCAACCTAACACCTGTGAATTGGGAGAGCCATATTTTCTGATTTTCTTCTGGTTCAAAATCCCACACTCCAACCCCCTTTCCAAAATGTAATGCTTATTGTTATAGTGACTGGGTTTTTGGCTGCCCTTAACTGACAAACCTTCTGCCTGTTACTATTGTGCTTATGTCACATATTTTAGTATGTTGTTGTGGTATGGTTCAAGTTTTCAGAGTTGCAATATGATTGTTATTATGGAAAGGAAATAACCACTATGGGGCAAACTTGATCTGAGGTGATTAATTGGAGCTTTGGGGATTATGGGTAGGGGAGGAGTCAGAGTCCTGAAGCAGAAATTTTCCATTCGTTACTGAGATCGGATCCTGTTGGATCCGACAACTCACAGGTGAACCAGATGAAAACAGACAACATGGGTCTATCATTATGGTGAGTACATAACTTTTTAATTTTGACTGCTGTCTACCAAGTCACACTGGTACAAGTCAACCAACTTTGGAAGTAGCCTAGCCATCTTTTTTACCCTAATACCAGTGAATAATTTGTAATTGTCGTTTGATGTTAATATTGGCCTATTTGAACCTGAATCAGTGGGATCTCTCCCTTTTTAAGGACCATAGCTATCACTGTCCTATTTCAGGTTCTTTGTATTCACCACTTTCTCTAAGATTTTCTTAGACGGGAATGGCAGTATCTTAATATTTTCCCCATGCTCTCAATTCATTTGGTATACATTATCCCCCAGGCGTTGTATCAGCAGGTTGTTTATTTGCTACTTTACTTCCTTTAGAGCAGTAGGGACTGTTAGGTTCCCTGCATCTTGTTTTGATTATTGTGGGAGTTCCAGATGCCTCAAGAATTAGAGTATGTTTTTGAGCTGCCCTCTTTCTTTTTTATCTCATGTAATCTTTCATAGAAATTATTAGAAACACCTGAGATCTTAAGTAGGTGTTTTTCCACCTTATTTACCATTGCATCTCTTTAACATCATAATTCTCACAAATTTTTTAATATCAGGATCAGTTGTTAGAATTTGCCAGTTCTTGTAATAATACTACAATGTTATTAACAAGCCAGTAGAAAAAAAAACCATGACTACCAACTTTCTGCCTTATCTTTCATACTCCGTTTTGCTTTACTTTCTGCATTGCCATCCCATATTTTTGTGCTTGAAATTATCCAAGTAAGTTTTGTGCACCTTTTGGGAATATATGCATCAGCTTTGTAAATAAAATAACATATAACCCAGAACTCTGAAAATTCCACATCCCACAGTTCAAATCTTCTTTCCCCATGCATCATTCTTCTGCTCTATTAGTGCTTTCCCCCTTTACGTACTTCACTCGTTGAGCACTGCATTCTTGTAAAGATGCTGATGTTGTGCCAAAATGCTTGTTTTCAGTTAAAGCTGTACTTCTAGCATCATTTCTTAGTTTTAAGTACCCACCCTGTCAGGGCTGGCCTTAGGTGAACTGTCCTGCTAAGCAAAGGGTTCAGCTGTGGCCCCCACTGTCCCCATGTACCTAACTGGTGCCCCCTTGGTTCCTCTCCCCATCTTGATTTGCCAAGACCCCAATACCATCTGAATTACTTAACTCTTCTCTCAGTTTCTTACTTTTCATTTTTTTTCCACATTCTTCTTTTCATTTATTAATGTAACACATACTAACTTGACAGGACTGCACACTAACTGTGGAGGAAATAACTGCAGTAAGCCTTGGGATCTGGGGGACACCAGAAGCCATGAGAGTCCTTAATGTTCTGTGGTGCATTTCTTTCCTGAACAACTTTATCATCCAATGACAACCTGGACAAAAGTCATGATTAAGGCAATAAATGTGGTCTTAAATCTCCAGTTTTGAATTTTCCTACATCATTTCAGCACACCCTAAATGACCAAAATCAACACTGTAACAACTGTAGAGGAAATAACTGAATTAAACCTGAGGTTTGAGGACTGCTAGGGCCCACCCAGAAAGTACTGATTTATAGATTCTCTGAGATACATTTTAGAGCTTTGTGCCCAGCCTTTTGATCTAGTGATGGCTTGAGCAAAGGTCATGAGTAGGGAAAGAAGTTGTCTGTCTTACTTTTTTCTTGTAATAGAAAATTTGTATCCAATGCCTAATGTTCAATGCTGACAAAATAGTTCACAATAAAGTGAGATGACAGATGCTTGCAAGGATACATAAATCATATCTGGGAATAATACCTACTTCTGCACCACTCCGAAACCCCCCCGAAAAGTACTCATCTTCTTTATAGTCTCCTCTGGTGTTAGATTATATGAAAATTAAGGCAAACATAGCTACAGTCATATATTTTAAGTTGTCATACGTATACACAGCAGTCCTCCTAACCCCCTACCCCCGGAAGATGGCCATGGTCTGTGTTCTCTTCTGTCAGACTAGCATGAATGTGGAAAAAAAAACAAATGGAACATAGCATTTTAGCCTGTTGCTGTCAGACATGCATAAACAGCATGTCTCCATATCCTCCCCCAAAAGAAGGCTACCCATTTATGCATCTCATGCTTGATTGTGAGGAAAGTGGGGAGAGTTGCAATTATCACAGTAATATTTCTAACTTGTTACTCATAGAAAGTACATTGCTCTTAATGTAAGCTTTAATGACCCTTTGTGCATACATCTAAAGTTTGTTTGGTAAGTTAAAGAAATGGTGACCACTGTCCCAAGCCCAACAACAAGAGTGTGTGACCTGTGCACAACTCTGAGGTTTGGATGGAAGTTTTGACAGTCTCCAGCCCTCCACACAAGCTATAGTGACCATTGCACACCTGTGAGCAGGGATGGTTTTAGACACTGGGGTTCAGAGAAGAGGCCATTTCTAAATAGGAGTCAAAATACAGGCCCACCTAGAAGTTGGATATTCTGTGTTGCATTTTATATCTTATTTATTTATATGTATTTTTAAGAGGTAACTTTTTAAACTTTGTAGATGGGTGGATGACAAGAGGGTCAGTTACTTTCATCCAGCCAACTGCCAGCAGGCACCTAAAACCACTTCTGTGTACAATTTATATGTCTGATTGTTATAAAAGTGGATGGCCATGCAATGCAATACATCTCATTTTTGTTCAACACAGTCAGCTTTCACACGTTAACATATTTCAGGTTGCTTCACACAAATCACTTTCATCTTGAAAAGACAGAATAATGAGCAAACAGCAGATTGCTAGCAGTTTTCCTCCCCATCAATTGCCCGCTTTGGGCATATCAGATGTCCAGTTAAGAAGTCCATCTTACTTGACACAAATGCACACTAGTCCTACAAAACCAGGTGGTGACTGTTTAAACTGAGGAACATTAGCCGCTGAAGTAAGTTCTTCAAGACATTCTCTATACACACCGATACTAGGAAGAGGATCGGAACTTTCGTTTAATGCCCCCTCAAACACAGAAGTTTCCCACACGAACAGTTTTGCATACACCTACTCATCTAATTCTCAAGAAATGGAAAAAACCATCTTGCATCATTGGCCAGTCCTGGCCCTTTTTGAAGAACTAAAGGACTATATACCATCCAAACCTAGTTTTGTCCAAAAAAGAGGGGCCAACTTGAAAGAAATATTTGAAAAAAAGCAAGAAACTAAGAAGAGAGTCAAACAACCCAGGTTGGGCACATTTAAATGTGGCACTTGTGCACAATGCCACGCCATATTGAAAGAAACATCTCCCTATATTCCATCAAGAAATTTTAGAGTACATCCAACAGGTTTTTACAAGTGTGCCACTAGAGGGGTGGTTTACTTTGGTGTATGCATCACCTGTCAAAGCTTTTATGTGGGTAAAACTGAGAGGGAATTAAGAAAACGAATTTATGAACACCTTTACGATATGGCCAAAAAGAAAGAGACAAATGCCTTTTTCAAACATTCCCTCTCTTGCCCAGAGCTCAAAATTCAGTTTCTAGTTCTTGAACAAGTTGAACCAGATGCAAGGGGTGGTGATTGGGAATCTACCCTAGGTTATCGTGAAGTACAATGGCAGTTGAGGCTGGATGCAGGGAAACCGCCTGGCCTCAATGGGACCATCAGCATCAAACCAGTTTTGAAGCTAAGAAGAGCTAGGTTATAGCCTTGTTGCTGAAATTCCTCAACATAACAACTCACCCACACACTAAGCCAAACTATATGGGTAATTATTGTCTTGCAGTTTTCTAAGTCCTCACCATCTCTACCACTAAATTTATATCTATGTCACTGATAAATGTCTATTAGTAACTAATTTAACTTAACATTACAGTTTCTTTTAGCAATATGGAGTTAATTTTTTTTAAAAAAAATCTTTTTATTTAACACACTGCATGAAGAAAAACTTTTGGAATTCCTTGTAATTATGCACTTATTCTTCCCAGCCTAAGTTTAGTAATATTCACCATCAAATGGTTTATTATGGGTTATGGTGCATAAACAAGAACCCCGAAAACAATAATAAAAATATCCCTAACCATTTGTAACTCACTCAGCACACTCAATACAAGTGTCATTGAATTTTCCAGTTTAATTTGAATTTTAACTCCTCACTTTTAAACTCTTATTAGTGAAGCCTTGTGCTCAAAACCTGATTTCATATTATTTATATATATATATATATATATATATATATATATATATATATATATATATATATGTTTTATTATTGATAGTTGATCTCTAATGAAATCAATTCTCAGTCTATACCTTTAACTCACTAAAGCACTTTACTAACAAGTTTTTCCAATTAAGACCATAATTACCAGGATATATATGGAGCATTGGAACACAGAATTTTTGTAACACTTGATAAAGCTCAGGACTGCCTGAGCGAAAGCGCTTGTGTGATTTTTAACCTTGGGATTTGTGTAACTTTTAATCCGAGAACTTTGCTATTAAAACTATTTTCAGTTTTGCAATCGAGAACTGCTTCCTTCTTCCTTGGTCATGGACTATTTCTTCTCTGGTTACTGTTGCTCTGGTTTTTGTTAAACTGAGGAAGTGACAAGATGGCCATTTACTTTCATCCAGACTTTTGTTCTGTACTAATTATGATAAAAGAGGATAGACAATACTGCATTTTACCTTTGCTCTACACATTAAAGTATTCCAAGTTGCTTCACACAAATCACAAATCCATTATTAATGACCATATAACCAAGGCTAGTCATTATCCTTTACATGACCAATGAGTGCTAATGTAGGTTTTGCTGCACTTTTATCTGAATTAGATTAAGTGGATAGATGTAAAAAAGAATGAGTACAGTTTTGAGAGACCATTTATAATGGTTGACTGTAAAACAACCAACATGTAGTAGGCTGCCAATTTTCTAGTCAGCCTCTGAATGAGTGTTAACTAGCTGTCTTGGATATGGATTTATCATTTTATGCTAGGGAGGGGGGTTGGTGGTGTTCCCAGGTTTATTCATATTCTGTCAGTCTAAAGCTGACAGCAGTATTGCCAGTTGGCTCATTTGTATCCGTAAATAGTTAAGTATGCTACCCCACAGATGATTGTGTTTATAATGTTAAAATAGGGCATATTTGATACATTTCATTTCCAAATTGCTGTTTTTCTGGGTAAGTAAAAGTCAGTAGGAGTTATGCCATTTAGTTTTGTGAATGTGTTCTGGTTTGATGTGGTGTTAAGTTTTCGAGATGTGTCCAATACATATTTGTAAACTTTCAGAATGCAAGAAAATTGAAATTATAGGGCTGACTGGTTCTCCTTTTGTTCAGCAAGTTTTTCTTTGTTTGCAATCAAATATTAATACTATATTGAATGACATATTTATGTAGCATACAATTTATGTAGAAATTATAATGTGACATCTGGTCCTATAATGTTAAGATACCCCCAACTTTGTGTGTATATATATTTATGTATATATTTTTTAATGTAGAGGAAGTCTGATAAAAGCCAAATGGAAACCAAAAGCAAAGATTGTGAAGCTGAAGTCCCCAGCGGTAAGCCCTTAAGTTTTTACATTGGTCTTTATCCTTTCCGTTTTTACTCCATCAGGACACATCTACTGTCCGTTAAGAACTAACAAAAGTGCGTTAGAAATAAATTAAGAAAACTACAAAATTATTTATTATTTGGATTGTGTTGGGGTATATATAGCTTCCACTGTGTTCGTATACTTTAGCTGTTATTTAATTTCTGTCTGTTAATTCATCCAGGGTAAGTTCTGGCACACAATGGGCCATACGGAACATGGAAAACAACTCCTGTACCCAGAAGAGGCTCTTTATCTGTTGGAATGTGTAAGTACAGACAAGCTGCTGTTGAGTTCTTGAAATCTTAATGTGTAGGTGAAGTACATTATACCCCAGTTTATTTTAGAAAGGGATACTCTGTGATGTGTCATTTGGGATCTCCATTATTACTGTATTAAGTATGTAAGTATGTTCCCTTTGTCTGGAGCCTGTCAAGGGTGAAGAAGTGATTATGTTTATAGGTGTGCTATGGAGATTCAGTCTTGATTGTCATTTAGGACTCTGGTATTCTGTATATACCAGCTCAGCAAGTAAAACTTTTCCAGACTACTCTTGCCTAGAAGTCATCCATAAAGGAGGTGTAATTTTGTGGTTTCTTTAATGACATGCATTGTGTTCATATATGGGAAGTTTTCAATATAGCCACTGGTCAGGGATCCATTTCTATTTGGAGACTGAGCATTTAAGTTTTATGTTGGAAAAGTCAGTGGTTACCCCTTTTGAGCCTGCATCATCTGCTGCCTTTGAAAATGATATTCCTACTGGTTCTTACTTCTGTAAGAAGAATGTCAGAATTGCAGGCTGTCTACACATTGATTAGACATAGCTGAATTTTCTTAAGGACAAGGTGGTACTATGAAAACATCCTTTTATGCCTAAAGTGATGTAATTGATAAGTGTTAACCAGTCAGTAATCTTAAAGTGTACAATATCAGTTGTACCAGTAAAGAAGAATACATAATGCATTGCCTCGATGTTCAGAGGCAGCTACTTCTCCTGTTTACACTGGACCAAGGATATAAAAACACACTTGCAACTGTTTCTTTTCATTGCAGATAGTAAGCCAAGTAGAAAAGTGTATAGTCATATTACCAACACGTCTGAAAGACTGTATTGAATTTTGCCCTCAAAAGGTATAGGGTGGGGTTTCCAGAAGCTCCTAACTATTTTTCCACTAGACCAGTAGAGACTTCTAAGCCATCTTTCACAAAAGATCTGATGGGAGAATAATGTACAGCTGCTGCTTAGTCTTCCCTGCAAATTGCCACTATGCAGTATAAGCAGAATGTTGATTCAAGTCTGAGGTCTGTTTTGGGACCACCATTCTCACAGGGAATTTTGAAGACCTGGCTCTGTAGCATAGATGGATGGAATCATGACTGTGGCCTAGATGACCAGAGTTTGATTAGCAGCTTGATCACTGTAGATGAACCAGGCGGGTGTGGAGCTTAGTGGCTTGTTTCAGCTTGCTTATCCTAGTGGGAAGGACTGGGAGACGTTTGCTCAGGTACAACACTACAATTGAACCATTGCTGGAGGTGAGGGTCATATGGGTGTACTGTCTATAAAGAAGTGGGAGGCAGGCAGACCTTTGGTTGAGTGATTTGCAGAGGCATATCCAGTTGCAGTGCCAGCCCATTTCACACTTTTCCTTTGCATGCTATAAGCATCCACTAGACAGAAAGTAATGGGTAGGACATACCAAAAAACAGTCCTGATAGGTACTGGTTGATGGCATTGGGATAGTCTGTTGCCCCATGTGACAAAATGGGCTGGAGATAGCTCCTTGCCCAGTGGAGTATGACTGTTTTTTTATTAATCACAAGGGGTGAATGGTTGGCAGACTTCAGGGACAAAAAGATTAAAGAGAAGATTTTTTGGAGTAAGTCATCCTAGAAGTTGACCTGGGGACTTTGCCTACCTCTTGAAGAAGATGAACGCGATCATCCTAGATACAAATTGGGTACTTGCCATAATAATAGATGCAGATTATCTTCGTCCATCCACTTCAACATACCATACCACCATTCTCGTTCTAATGTGAGTTAGAAGTGAGGCCTCAGGGAATGTTTGGATTTGAAAAATTTCTGTATTTTGCTAATAGCTTTACAGTGAGGTCTCCAAGTTGCTTTCTGAAATCTGAAGAAGGAAAGGAGAGATCTAGATCTGGTAAGTACATAACTTTTATATGCTAATGAGTAGACAAAGTGGCAGGCTTAGAAGTTAGGCATCCCGATGACTTTGTAGTTAGTTGAGAAAACTTCACACTCCACAAAACTGTAAAATACGAATATTGACTGCTGTACCCTTGAGAATAAAATAACCTTGTGTAATACTCACGTAATTTATTGAATACACAAAGTTTCCAAATAGCACACACGCTAGAAATGAAACAGTCCACGTACTGTTCGTACTTGAGGCTTAGTCCACTTGTAAATGGTCTCATACGGTTATCAGCACTGATGCGTTGTTGCTGCCATGAAAATAACCATAAACCCAGTCTGGATAAAGGATGGTGCTCAAAGTGAATTCCGACACACCAAATTGTCACACAGCTCACAAACAAAGTAGTGTTAAACGCAACCACGCGTTTTTCATTCAGATGCGTATCTGAACTTCATCAGACAAAACGCTGACTTTTTGGTCAATTAGAATTTAAATACACCCTAATAGTCGGGGTAATCTGATGTTAATTACGTAAACTTCCAATTAATCACTTTTAAAGGTAACTCAATATTAGAAACTGCTCTATCTAAACCATATCAGATAAATAAAATTTAATACAAATATTTATACACAAGCTATTAGTGTTGTTACATGTTTCAAGTATAAACTTCCCTGTAAATTAAAATTAAAACTTAAAACAACTAGTAGTTGAGTACTAGAATCCCCACTAGATATTTGTAATATATGTTGTTGTATACATTCTGAAATAATTTATAAATAAACAATAACTGACCTATGGCAATAAATATTTAAACCATGCCCTGCCCTTCAATATTATATTTTTGTTTTTATTGTAGGAACTATGTGTGTTCCATTAAATAATTTTAAATAATTTTAAATAATTTTAAATTATGACTGACAATGAATAAGTTTATAAAGTGGACAAACTAAAAACATTAGTATTTTAACAATAAGTTACTAGAATATTCTAACTGTACCTAAGCAACAAGAATATATAAAAAGAAGTTATAAATTATAAGTCAACAAATAATTAACTAATTTATACAAATATAATTTTATATGCATATATATATTTATGTATTTCCTTAGGTCAATAATAAAAATTTTATTAAAATGTTTAAATCCAACTAATAAGTTATATTATAGATATTCAAATAAAAAATTATTGTCAAACATTAAAAAATATCCTAATAAATATACCAATAATTATTTATTTATATAAATTTATTAAAAAAATTATTAGAATATAGATGTGTCATATATGTGTAAAAATATGTTTAAAAATGCCCCCCAACTATTGGTAATAGCAACAAGTAATAATAAGAAAAGTTCATTTATCTCAATAAACTTTTCATTTTTAGCACACTTGCAAGGGAACAAAATTCATTAAGTCCAGGCTCTCTATATGCTGCTAGACGTAATTGCCAGGACAATTCATTTTTTTTCCAATTCTAGTTTCAAAAAATTATCAGTTACATAGTCAACCTTATTTGAGCTATTCCTGATTTGACTAATTACCATAAATTTAAAACTGTGGCCTAAATTTAGAGTGCAATGTCTAGCAAGAGCATTTTCATCTTTGTTCTTTCTAATTGCATAGATGTGCTCATAAATTCTGTCCCTTAAGCGTCTATCCGTTTCCCAATGTAAAATGATGTACAATGTGTGCATTGAGCTAGATAGACAATTGCTTTTGAGTTACAGTCAAATGAATCTTTGACGTAAAACTTTTCTTTCCTAATTACATACATTTCAGATTCCTCAATGTAGGAACAATACCTGCATGCCCCACACTTATGGGTACCCCTATTGTTTTTCTTCACATTGTTTTTGTTCTAACAATTTTTTCATGTTTGTACCTCGTCTGTATGTAACTATAGGACCAAAGTTTAAAATCTTTGCAAGATCTTTGTCCAATGTTAACCAGTACCAATATTTTCTCAATGCCCTACGTATGTCCAAGGCTTCTGGGCAATACGTAAAGGTGAATGCAATAGTATAATTCTGTACCCTATCTACTCTGTTGTCATTTAGCCCTTGTTCTAATGTTAAAGGCTGTGCTAAAGATACTTGAGTGCCCTCACTTGTTGCATCATTTATTGTGTATGTTATAATTCCATGACCACCATGCAGGATAGCGTTGTATATCCCTGTTCTTCTTTTACCAATTACTTCTTTGAATATTTCATCTAAGAATTCTGATGGGTAACCTCTACTATAAAGCTTTTGGTACAATAATGTACATTCTTTGTCAAAGTCCTCCTCTAGTGTAATCATCCTAGCCGCTCGAACAAGTTGACCTTTAACTACTGATTTTTTCTGATGGCTAGGATGTGCACTTGTAAAATGGAGAAAGGTGTTCGAATAAGTACTTTTTCTATAAATTTTCGCTATGTAACCTTCTGTACTCTTACTAAGTTCGACATCCAAGAAATTAATAGTGTTTGCTTGGTAATTTTTTGTAAATTTTAAAAATGAGGTGGTTGTATTAAAAAAGTCAACAAGTTGGTCTGCTTGTTCTTGTTGACCTCTTAGAATGATAAATATATCATCTAAAAATCTCTTGTATATAAAAATAGTATTGTTCCATTGACTATTAAGGATGTGATTTGTTTCCCAGTAGGCCATAACTAGGTTTGCAAAGCTTGAACCTACTGGTGACCCCATTGCTACTCCTATTTTTTGAATATACAACTCATTTTCAAAAGACACAAAATTGTATTTCAGAATAATATCTAATAGTTGTTCTACTACCATACATTCGTTGGTGGTAGCTCCTTTTGATCTAATAAAGTCTACTACCCATTCTATACCTAAATCATGTGGTATACAAGAATAAAGGTCAATAACATCTACAGTTAAGAAATTGTGTGTGATGTCAAATATTGTACATTGCATCTCTTCAAGAAATGACCATGAGTCTTTAAGAATTTGTTTTTCTTTGCATACATAGTTTTTCAGTATAGAATCTACTAGTTTTGCACATGCATATGTCATGGATTGTCTTGCGTCCACTAGTGCCCTAAATGGTGGATTAAGTAGATCTTTGTGAAGCTTTGGAATCCCAAAAATTTTGGGGATTCTTGGTGTCAACATAGTTAGGTATTTTTTGACTAATGTCAATTAGTCCATCTAAAACATGTCACTAATAAAAATCTTAATGTTGTTAAATGCTTTGTTAAGTTGATTCTTATTTGATAACTCATAAGTGTCTTTTTCCAAGAGTGCTGCCATGATGTTAGAATAATCTGTGTTGTACATTACTACCAGGCCTCCACCTTTATCTGGCTTCATAAATCTCAATGGAAGGCTCCTCAGGTGCTTTAACAATTCTGTTTCATCTTGTGTCATGTTAGAATTGCACTTCCCTTTCTTGCTGTTTATTATATATCTAAATTCATTTTCACACAACTGTTCATACATATTTAAAGTAGCATTTTGGGGGGGATTGTATGTGCTTGCTACCCTTAGTTCATTTTCATTAACACTAGTATTACCAAGCAGGATACTCAAATTGAGCTTGCGGATAAATAATTTAAAATCGATCAATAATTCCGCAATATCACATCTCTTAGATGGTACAAATGTTAGCCCTTTGGAAAATAATTCCACAAGGGTTTGATCTATAAAACACTCAGTGAAATTGTAGATTTTAAAATCACCTTCCCTATTGGTCAAAATCTCATACAATTTCAACCCTGAAATTTGTTGTTGCTGCGGGTATTGTATTTTTTCTTTATCCCTTGTTGTTGGTTCATTTTCCAAGTTCCCCCCTTCCCCCCTCTGTAGTTTTTTTGATGCTGTTGTTGTTGGTCTTGGCCTTGCCATTCATCATCCATCCCAGGATCCTGATGAATTCCCCCTTGTGGAATATCTTCTAAATCGAAAATGTCACCATCAAGACTGTCATTGATTACATTGTCATTATGAAAGCTCTGGACGTGACCATTACTGACATTTTTATTCCATATTGTTCTTTCTTTATTCCTCTTAGTATTTTGTTCTGTGTTACCCCTCGGATTACGTGTACTATTCTGGGAGGTGGGGGGTTTTGGGAAGGCTAACCCTTCCTGGTATGCTTTCAAGTCTCTATTTAATTTCTTTATCTTGTTAATTTTTAATTTATTCATTTGTTGTGCAATACTTGTTAATGTCCTGTTGTATTCAAATTCATATCTGTTGTAGTCAATGTCATTTTTAATTTCTTGTTCTAGAATAGTAGTTTCACTTATCAAATTATTCAATGTAATTTGATAATGTTTAGTCATACATCGAAGTATTTCCAGACCATGGTTGTTATAGATTGAAATAAGTTCATTATAAAAGTCTGTCCCATATTCTAACCCCGTAGGGTATGAATAATGTCTTAAGCCCTTAGGCACTATTTTTTCTTTCAGACATCTGTTAAAATAATTGAGCTCTAATTGGAGCTTTTTAATTTTAAAAAGCTTGTTGTCAAATAATTTTAACTTGTCCACTATATTAACATTAGTTTCATTATCAGTCATTGAAATGGCCCCTTCTGGTGAGAGGTCCATATTTAGTTCGTTGTTTAACCAAGTATTCAGGTCAAAGTTATTTACAGTAACAGTTTCAGTTACCTCTTGTGTTTCTCTTGTGCGCCTTCGTTGTGGTAAACCATTGTTTCCACTAATTGTTGCCTGTGCCCCAAGTGTCTCTATTGAAGTATTGTTACTTTGACTGAGTCTATTGCCGCCGGAGTTGGTAGCGAAGTCCACCTTTTCCAATAAGCGGTCAAGCCGTTGATTAATTAATTCCAAAAGTTGTGTCAGGTTTCCTTGTGTTGAAGGTTCATCCTCGTTTAAGACTTCCATCCTCTGTGGTATGCAGCCAATGGACAAATAAGCAAACTGAGAAAACTTCACACTCCACAAAACTGTAAAATACGAATATTGACTGCTGTACCCTTGACCTAAGGAAATACATAAATATATATATGCATATAAAATTATATTTGTATAAATTAGTTAATTATTTGTTGACTTATAATTTATAACTTCTTTTTATATATATCTTCTTGTTGCTTAGGTACAGTTAGAATATTCTAGTAACTTATTGTTAAAATACTAATGTTTTTAGTTTGTCCACTTTATAAACGTATTCATTGTCAGTCATAATTTAAAATTATTTAAAATTATTTAATGGAACACACATAGTTCCTACAATAAAAACAAAAATATAATATTGAAGGGCAGGACATGGTTTAAATATTTATTGCCATA
This sequence comes from Protopterus annectens, assembly GCF_019279795.1. NCBI lineage: Eukaryota > Metazoa > Chordata > Ceratodontiformes > Protopteridae > Protopterus > Protopterus annectens. Next base: position 831,125,833 of record NC_056744.1, read on the forward strand.
GGTCAGTTATTGTTTATTTATAAATTATTTCAGAATGTATACAACAACATATATTACAAATATCTAGTGGGGATTCTAGTACTCAACTACTAGTTGTTTTATGTTTTAATTTTAATTTAAAGGGAAGTTTATACTTGAAACATGTAACAACACTAATAGCTTGTGTATAAATATTTGTATTAAATTTTATTTATCTGATATGGTTTAGATAGAGCAGTTTCTAATATTGAGTTACCTTTAAAAGTGATTAATTGGAAGCTTACGTAATTAACATTAGATTACCCCGACTATTAGGGTGTATTTAAATTCTAACTGACCAAAAAGTCAGCGTTTTGTCTGATGAAGTTCAGATACGCATCTGAACGAAAAACGTGTGGTTGCATTTAACGCTACTTTGTTTGTGAGCTGTGTGACAATTTGGTGTGTCGGAATTCACTTTGAGCACCTTCCTTTATCCAGACTGGGTTTATGGTTATTTTCATGGCAGCAACAACGCATCAGTGCTGATAACCGTATGAGACCATTTACAAGTGGACTAAGCCTCATTTTGTTACGGCACTTGCAACAACTTTACCAGGGCTGGATATCCTGGGGGGTTACCTGCATGCGAAACAACTTACATTTCAATATGGTCTTTGTTAACTACATAACTAACATCTAATTGCCATTGGGTTCGCATTGCAGCAAAAAACGTATGGATATTTTCAGCTACTTTAACTAAACGAGAACCCAGGTCTGGATTTTCATTTTTTGGTTGCCTGTGTCAACTAGTTGGACATATTTTAAAAAGTACGAACAGTACGTGGACTGTTTCATGTCTAGCTTGTGTGCTATTTGGAAACTTTGTGTATTCAATAAATTACGTGAGTATTACACAAGGTTATTTTATTCTCAAGGGTACAGCAGTCAATATTCGTATTTTACGACTTTGTAGTTAGTGTTTGAAAAATTAATGATAAGGTACTAAACCAGGGTGCTTTTACTGTGATGACTCTGAAGTCTTCTTAAGACACTCAGTCTTGCTGGCTGGGTTTTGCTGAAATCAAAGTCTGGTTATAGTTGCATTCACAGTATGTTGCATACAGAAACTTGCAGAATATACACCGATGAGAGAATATACTTTTGTAGCACCAAACTCAGAGCAGTAACAAATAACGTTTTATAACAAACCACATGGACTAATGTTGCAGCTTCGGGTATTGTTCTACTTTACTTCTTTAACAACATGGATGATGTGAGAGATATAACATTTACTTTCGGAACAGATGTGTCCCTACCAATACCTCTAACGCAACTGAATTAATACAGATCTTGTATACAGTTCTAGTCACGCACACACATATAGATTTCCTCTTGGTATTCTGTTTTGGAGAATAGCTCATCCTGTAGAAGCAATGCTGATTGTTGCAGATTTTTAAGCTTTCTTGCTTAACAATGTCACATTTCTCTTTGGTATTCTATTTTGATCTTTGTATGAGAACATCTGTTCTTGTGCAGATGCTGACTTCATACTTTCTTACTTAACAATGTCATATGATGCAGATTGTTTTCCTGTTTTCCAGCCTTTAAGGAACCAGATTAGCTTTTTTTGACAATGTGGAAACATATACATTTTTGCTCTTACAACTGACAATGTAATGCATACATAAGAGGTCAGCTTTTAATTTTTTGCTGATTCTGTAGGAAAACATGTCCATTAAGCAAGTTCCTTAATTTTCAAGCCACAGCCATTTAGTATGGATGCTAATCACATATTGCTAAACTCTATTTCTACATTTAAGCAAGCTTTATTTTGTACCTTATTTATTTTGCATATTTGTAACAAAATTACATTCAACCTTAATATTTTGTTGAGCATATTCTTACAGTTCCCTCTTTTTATTTTTTAACATACTCAAAACACTTTATACTGATATATTTTGATCACATTATATAGAAAACACATTAAGAAACAAAACCTTTAGTCTTCTTTTGATACAAGTTAAAATGCAATTTTACATAGTTAATACAATGATATCAAGTATTACTACTAAAACTGAATATATTTAACAACTTTTTCTTGTACAGACCATTCTGTGAAAATATTTCACCAGTTATGAACTGTGTCTGCTTTAGTTTTATTTTTTAACTTGATTCATTTATTGTTTTGCAATCACAGAATTTTATTAATGACTTAGAACTGTTCCATTAACTCTTTGCAACTGTTGAATTAACTCTCTACTTTTATTAATCATTTTCTATCAAACAATTAGAGATAGTTCTTGTCTCTTATACATATTAGTCTATGTACTACTCCAAGCATTTATATACTGCTGAAAATATACAGTTTCAATGTCATTTTAACCATAACATTGTGGTCATGTCTCTGAACTGCCCATTAACACCTTGGTAAAGCACTGACCTGGGCTTAGATAATAAATATTTGAATGCAATTATCTCAGTATATTTAATACTTGAGGATTAAAAAAAAACACGATTTATACACTAAAGAATGCTATGTACAGATTAGTCCATAAGCTGTATGAATACAATATTTTAATATAATTTCCTCTAACTGGTGTAACCAATACTAGTACAGATAAAATGATGGTCCAAAAACTAGTGATAAAATTAGAATTAGTAATAAAATTACAAATTGACAAATTACTTTTGAACTTGTTACAATGTATCCTGTACAGTATGTATTTACACATACTGTTTGCTATTCATGCATTTCAATCTAGTTAGGTACCCTGGACCCATTTTTTTTAAATATGATTTTTCACACATATTCATTACTAGTCATTAATTTCATTTGTACTGAATTCTTTTGTATTTGTACATACAAAGACTGTAAAGTACATTTAGTCTAATCTTACAAATGTAGTAACATTAACATCAAGCAAAGTATTAGACTAGTAGAATTGCCACCAGAGGCAACTACATACCCAGCAATTAGAAACATTTATGCTTTTGCTTACCAACATTGTCTTGCCAAAAACATTTAAAAATAGTGACCATTCTTGTTCAATTTTTACACATTTCTTTACTTTATCTTGTATAGCTTTAATAAAGCAGTTTTAAGCCATCTCTTGTATAGCTTTACAGTTTAACAGGTTACAAATACAATTTAATACTAAACAATACAATAATAACTAGCGTGATAGTTATTAGGAACTTGTAAAAAATATCTTATCCTGTCAGGTATAATCCAGTATTTCTAATGCACTAATACTTGTTTTCCCCTCGCTCCCTAAAAGAGTATTGCCAAGAAGGAATGAGATATTATTTCCTCATGTAGCTTTATTTTAGACCCTTTTGCAATACATACTGTTTACACAGTTAATGTAAAACTGAGAAAGTATCCCTCCCCCTGTAGTATTGCACTATTACTCATTTGTTTTATAATGTATGTCAGCCCAACACTTTGGTTATACATTTGCTTTTTTAGGTTATTAAACTATAGACCATTGTCTGATTTGATCATTTTTTGGCTGTTTTCAATGACAGAATATATTTTTCTGTTGCCTTTGCTGTCTTCTACTACTACTAGTAGTTATTTGTAGCCTCTTATATACTTTACTTGAACTGTATGTATGCTATAATACATCTGCTGACTGTACTTGATGTAACTGAGGTTTTTTACTTTTAACATTTACCTACAAACAGATTATCAGTGACTAATATGCACAATTGTGATGTTTTTATTACGTTTTATTACAATTACCAAAATAGTGTTGCATGTGAACATTTAACAAGTATGTTTTAATAACAATAATGTTTTAGAAAAACTCAAGACACTTGTCTGGAATCAATTTTGTTTTTTATCTCATCTGCTTAGTATTTCCTGTAACTATTTATTCAGTCTAGGAAGGTCTGAGCTCACATTTCAGACTCTGTAGCTATAATTAACTCTTTCAGCATTTTCCTTTAATCATCTGCTAATACACTTGCAGTTTAATAGTAAAATGCAGTTATAAGACAGTTAGTATTATATTTGTGATTTGCATAACTATGCATGTTAAGTTGTCCATCTCGCCTTCATTCTTGCTGGATGGGTTCGGAGCCGACCTCGGCTCCGACTCGGCCACTCTAAAAGTTCGAGAGTTGGTTCCACCGGCTCGAGGCTCCCCTTATATCCCACAATGCTAGGCGGTAATACCTCAGATCTCGTTTGCCGCTACAGCGATCGAGGTGTGTTGCTTCAACCGGCTTCAGGTTAGTGTAGAAAATAGTTTAAAAGTTTAACTAAATCCCTTTTAAGTTAGTTTTTGTTCAGTATCCCCTTACTTTGAAAGGATTTTTATCCCTTCCTCCTTGCTCTTCACCCTTTTTACCACAAGAACTTATATGTTCTTCCCTTAGGCCTTCGGGCCCTCCATCCCCCCCTTGGAGTGTATGTGTTTTGTAGGGACTGTTATAAATTTATAACTATCTAACTAAATTTATTTAGTTTAAATTAGTTTATTTTAGTGAATAGTGTAATCGGTGTGTTTGTGCTTGTGTGTGATTACACTTGTTCCTTAAAATGTCTAAGGATTCGAAGGTCTCAGGCTTCAAGAAGTGTGACTCGTGCTGTCAGAAAATGTCTCTGACAGACGGTCACACTTCTTGTGTCTACTGCCTGGGACCTTTACACCTGCAGGACTCTTGTGCTGTATGCCATGGCTTCAGCCCTAGAGTCCTGCAGGAAAGAAAAAATAAGCTCATCTTACGGGGCTTGCTTAAACCTGAGGGTCCCCTGACTGTTTCTTCGGGCAAACCCTCTAAGGCTTCTAGGTCTTCGACTCCAGCATCTGAGTCGACACCTAAGGCGTCGAAGTCTGCTACTACATCGGCTCTGGCTGGAGCCGATGAGACTCGAGCTATTATTTCTGTGGTTCCCTCGGCTCCGGCTGGAGCCGAGGTATTAGAAATCTCTGAGTCGGCTCTGATAAGACTATCTGAACCGACATCTAGGAAGAGGTCTAGGTCACCGTCCCTTGGCTCCGTTCATTCAGCTCCAGCATCTCCCTTGCTGTCTGAACGGAGCCATAGATCTCACTCCTCTAGGTCATCGAGACTGTCTGACCATGACCTTCAGAGGGTAGTGAGTCGACTTCTTAAGTCCGAGGCACTGGCCCAAATGCTTCAGAGCCCGACTCATCAGTCGATGCTTAATCCTATTCCTCAAAATGTTCCTCCTCCGACTCCTTTGAGCTCGGAGCCGGGGCGTTTCGGACCCGAGGCTGTGGTAGCGTCGGAGCCGATACAGTTGTCTTCGGCGCCGTCGTCGGCTCCGATTTCTTCCTTGGAAGAATCTCGGCGCCGGACTTCCTTCGTCGGCTCCGAGGGGGTGAGTGGCATCGGACCCTTGTCCGACCCCGCTCTCCCTCTCGGCGCTGGTGAGTTCGGCTCCGACATCGGCCTCGGAGCCATCACTGTCGGTGCCGAGGGAGGTTTTCAGCTTTTCGGAGCGGGGACCTCTGGCTCTGCCTGACAGGGGTGCTTTCCTGGTCATGCGGAGTGTGTTGGAACCCGGTTCAACTCCACAGTCGGCTCCGTCCGTCCCTCCCTCTTCGGTGCCTCAGGTAATGTCTACTCACTCCCTCATCCCAGACCGCAAAGAGCCAGCTCCTCAAGAATCCCCAGTGGGGATCTCATCCTCTTCCGAGGCCTCTCCTGAATTGGCAGGGGAGCCCCCTAGGAAGAGAAAGTGCAAGAGGAAGCACATAGACTCACCTGAGTCTGTCACCTCTGACACGGATTTAGAGGATTCTGAGGGTTCCCCCCGTTCCCCTTCTGAAGATGTCTCCTTTGCAGACATTCTGGAGATCTTGAAACAGAGGGGAAATTGGCCAGCCCTTAACCCTTCGGAGGATGAATCTGTGTATCTTGAGGCGTTCGGCTCTCGCCCTTCCAACTCCTGGGTGCCCCCCCCTTTGACCCCCTTATGCAGGTGGTAGCGAAAAAGGCTTGGACGGCTCCTGACTCAGTGGACCCCACCCCCAGGAGACCTTCAAAGTTTATTACAGCACCAGCAGACAAGCAATTTCTGACTAAGGGAGTTTCTGTGGATGCTATGGTGGTAGCTGCTGCCACTAAGAAGGAACTAGCTGATCCTTCAGTGCCTGTCCATCCCCCTAACAAGGAATCTAGGTCTGTGGACAGGTACGGGAAGCGGATGTTTTCGTCAGCGACCTTTTCAATGCGTTCGCTGAACTACCTCTGTCATTTCACTCGTCTTCAAAGAGACTTGATCAAGGAAGCGAGTGAGATGTTAAAGGATCCTACAGCTGCGGGTTTTCAGGACAAGATGAACGCTCAGCTGGCTACCCTAAATTCTATAGCTAACTCCTCCATGTGCCTCCTTTCTTATGCGGCTGATGGAGCGAGCAGAGCCGCAGGGACAGGTGTGGCCTTACGCCGGCATGCCTGGATGCGGCTATGCAATTTTGCGGACCCCTTTAAGACATCTTTCACTAATTCCCCGTTTGATGGATCGTCCCTTTTTGGTCCTCAAGTGAAAGAAACCTTGACAAGTGCGAGACGGATGGCAAAACTCTTTCTGCCGTCGGAGTCCGTTTTTCTACTCCTTCTAGGCCTTACCCCAAAGGCCAGAAAAGTGGGAAAATGTGGTTCCGCAAGCAATCTCAAGGGGCTTTGCCTGATGCACAGAGTCGGTTCCCCTCTAGAGGCAGAGGGGGGAACAACAATGGTAGACGTCGCCCTAGAGGCAGGGGGGGTCCGCAGAACCAGGGCAATCGAGAAACCTTTTCCGATAAGCCCTTCCAGCATCCCTGAGGTGTTGCCCGACTGTCCACCTTCGGAGGCAGTCGGGGGAAGATTATCACTGTACCCAGAAGCCAGGCGATCCCTAACTCAAGACAAGTGGGTACAGTCCATCATTTCCGAGGGCTATTCCATTCCGTTCTTTCGCATTCCAAATCAATCAAAAAAATCCCTTCCAGATGTTCCACCTGCTCAAAGGGATCAAGCAGCGTTAGAAATATCAAAGTTGCTTGCAAAAAGAGCCATTCAGCCAGTGCCAGCAGACCAGCAAGGATCCGGAATCTACTCCAAATTCTTTTTGGTTCCAAAGAAAACAGGGGACTGGAGGCCCATTTTGGATCTCAGCATCTTGAACAAGTCTGTCAAGAAAACAAGATTTCGGATGGTCACGCTGCAATCCATCCTACCCCTTTTGGGAAAGGAAAACTGGATGTGCTCTATAGACCTCCAGGATGCATACTATCATATAAAAATGAACAGACGCTCCAGGAGATTCCTCCGCTTCAGGCTGGGAACCAGTCACTTTCAATTCAGAGCCCTGCCCTTTGGACTCACCACAGCCCCCCGGGTGTTTACCAAATGCATGGCAGTGGTGGCCTCTCACCTGAGATGTCAAGGATTCCAGGTGTTTCCATACTTAGACGACTGGCTCCTTACAGCTCCCACCAAGCATCTTCTGCTACTTGCCAGAGACTACACTTTTCGTATATTTCGAAAGCTAGGTATCTCAATAAATTGCGAAAAGTCTGTTTTGTCGCCTTGTCGTGTTATTACCTTCATAGGCGCAAATCTAGACACAATCAACATGTCTGCAAGACTCACAGACCAAAGGATAGCAGACATACACAAACTAGTCTCCCTTCTTTTCCACAGCAACAGAATCAAAGTCAGATTAGTCCTAAAAGTACTGGGGATTATGGCGGCTGCTATCCCTCTACTTCTATTAGCCAGATTTCACATGAGAATCTTACAATGGATGCTCTTCACACAATGGTCATACCAACAACTTCCGATGTCCCACACCATTGTGATAACGCAAGCATGCAGGAATCATCTCCTTTGGTGGATTTCTTCCCCCCAGCTCTTCCTAGGAAGACCATTTGTCCCTCCCCCTCCGGTTGCTACTCTGACAACGGACGCCTCCCTGATCGGGTGGGGGGGGGGCATTATCAGGGCAGGACAGTCCAGGGCATTTGGCAACCAGACGAATGCCACTTGCACATAAATGTTCTAGAGATGAGAGCAGTGCTTTTAGCGTTGCAAGCCCTTCAAGACTCTCTTCCTTTGGGAACGATAGCAATTCAGACGGACAACATGTCTGTAGTGTGGTATATCAACAAACAAGGCGGAACCAGGTCCTACCCCCTATGTCGAGAAGCACTCAGACTGTGGCAATGGGCGATTTCTTCTCAGCGGTTTCTGATAGCAACGCACATCCCCGGAAAGTCCAATCTCATTGCGGACAAATTGAGCAGAGCTATTCTCATGCCTCACGAGTGGTCTCTGAAAACTTCAATCTTGGAGAAAATTTTTCTAAAGTGGGGCCAGCCTTGCTGCGACCTTTTTGCTACTCCCCAAAACAGCAAGTGCAAAGATTATTTCACCCTCTTTCCTCTACCAGGCCATCCCAGCAGGGACGCTCTAGTCCAAATTTGGCCCCGGGGACTTCTGTATGCATTTCCTCCCTTCCCACTAATTTCTCAAGTGATACAGAAAGCTATCACTCAGAAGGCTTCATTGATCCTCATTGCCCCTTACTGGCCTCAACAGGTTTGGTTCCCTTTTCTACACCATTTTCTGTTGGAGCAACCCTGGCATCTGGACCTAGTTCCAGATCTTTTGATCCATCAGTCGGGTCAGTTACATCGCTCCCTTCCCTCTCTGAACCTCACTGCTTGGTTCCTCCAATTCCAACCTTAGCCAGGCTTCCTCAAATATCTCACTCAGTTCGAGATATTTTAATAGCCTCCCATAAATCTTCCACCCGGAAGATTTATCTTAGTAAGTGGAAACGTTTCTCCTATTGGGCTCAAGGAAGGGACATAGATCCTTTCACTGCTCCCATTCAAACGGTCCTTGATTTCTTAGCCGAACTTTTCCACGCAGGTTCGTCTCCATCTACTCTTAAGGTTCAATTGGCAGCTATATCTAACTTTCATGTGGGCATCTCGGATTCTGCCATCATGTCTCACAAGCTTTGCAAAGCTTTCTTGAAGGGAGTTTTTCTTCTCAAGCCTCCTATAAGAAATCCTCCTCCTTCTTGGGACCTTAATTTAGTTCTCACATCTTTGATTCTTCCCCCTTTTGAACCAGCAGCTTCCTGTTCAATGAAATTGCTATCCTGGAAGACACTCTTTCTGGTAGCCATTACTTCGACTAGAAGGGTCTCAGAGCTTCATGCACTCTGCAGTCGATCACCATATCTTTTGTTTCATAAGGATAGGGTATCCTTACGGACCAACCCATCCTTTTTGCCTAAAGTAGCTTCTGCAGCAAATCTAAATCAAAACATTGACCTTCCTGTGTTTTTTCCTAACTATTCTAACAGGTCTGAACAAAAATTACATTGGCTAGATGTTCATCGACAATTAAGGTATTATTTGGATAGGACCAAACAGACCAGAAAAGCTGACCAATTGTTTGTTTCTTATGCAGAAGGCAGAAAAGGCCTTCCAGTTTCGAAAGTATCACTCTCCAGATGGCTTACATCCTTGATTTCCTTTGTGTATGAGATTAGACACCAGAAGTTGCCTAACAGACCTAAGGCTCATTCTACTAGAGCTTTGGCTACTTCTATAGCTTTCCAAGATAGGCTGCCTATTGATACGATTTGTGCAGCAGCTACATGGGCTACTCCTCACACTTTCATTTCTCATTATAAGTTGGATTTAGCTTCTAGACATAGAGCTAACTTTGGTTCCACTGTACTCAAGAGTCTGTTCCGATAGGCCACCGGGACAAGGTGCTAGGGACGCGGTCCCATCCAGCAAGAATGAAGGCGAGATGGACAACTTAACATATAGAAGTTATGTTCTTACCATAACGTTCCATGTTAGTTGTCTTCTTCTCGCCTTCTTTCTTAAGGCCCCACCCTCCTTCCCCCTAGCCTGGACAGACCTAGAGGAGTTTGATTGTGACCTTTCTTCCTACCACCTCTATTGTATATATGTATATACTATACTATGTATATATTCCTTCATCAGGTTTTAAGTCACCTTCTTTCTGTCATTTTATAGAGGTGGGTTCCCCATTTCCAGTAGTTCTGGATTTCTTATTGGCTGGGCCTAGCTTACAAACGAGATCTGAGGTATTACCACCTAGCATTGTGGGATATAAGGGGAGCCTCGAGCCGGTGGAACCAACTCTCGAGCTTTTAGAGTGGCCGAGTCGGAGCCGAGTTCGGCTCCGAACCCATCCAGCAAGAAAGAAGGCGAGAAGAAGACAACTAACATGGAACGTTATGGTAAGAACATAACTTCTATATTTATACTACATAACTAGACATTATTTTACTGTTAGCTTACATATTTTTTAACTTGATTTCAGTATTTTTTTATTTATTTAACTGCTCTGCCATTCATTTTACAAAGACTGTTTGACTAATACCATCTGTGATTTTATTTCTTTTTAAAATTCAGAACTTTAACTGTTTGGTGTGGTGTTACTATACAGTTGTAAAAAAATTGTAAAAAACAAATAGATATTAGCTTAACTAACACGTTTATATTTACATTATTTATATTCACTGTTGTCTGTCTTTCATTTTTGTGCATTTTAACAGAAGTACTTTAGATGAAAACAAAATACATGCATGTCAGTTAAATTTTCATACAAGCATGTCAGTCTTGTGACTTTAAATCTTTACTCTTATTGACTATTTTTATTTAATTTTATGCACTATAACTGTTTTGTTTACCTTTTGACTATGCTATGAGAATGGCAGTCATATGCTCTACTTTACTGTAGTACTGATAAATATCTTGCTTTAAAAAACATTTGGGAATAATTTGTTCATACATCAAATCCTACCATGTATGCTTAACCATTTTCAAAACACAAACATATTATAAAATATAATGAAGGAACAGTCACCTTACAGGATTAACGCTCATTAGCCAGAGAAAAATAGATTGTAAACTAACCAAAAAGCACCTGGCTTAGAGCGAAGCAAACAGTGAATCCCGACCCTCTGGCACAACAAATTACGATCCTCTGGCACAGCATTAACTGTCCGATGCAATATTGTGTGAAAAATCTTCTTTAATAATATAAAATAGAGAACAGACCTCAGGTCTATGCAGAGTAACATAAAAGTTTTTCATTTATATACAAGCAGACCCTGCCATCAATTAAACAATTCCCACTACATTTAAAAGGGAAATGCCTGCAGATATATCAAGCTTGCACTAAAAAAAAATCTATATACACATGCATACTAAAATTATAAATAAACAACTATATTCACACAATTCAAAAGCATGAAAGTATAAAAAATATATATGTATAGGTGAATATCTATATGTATGAATGAATATGGTATATTAAATATTAAGAAAAATCTATGTGTATAAATAAATAAATATGATATTCATGTTATGTTGTAAAGGTGCTACATTGCATCGCTAATAATAACTAATGAGTGTATATGTATATATGTCTCAATGATACATACATAAATATGCATAGTTAAACGTACCTAACTAAAATTCATATCATACATTAAAATACATACATACAAAACATACACATACAAAAGATCACACATGTAAACTATCAAATACTTAAAATCTATGAAAACATTGGTCATTATTTGTCTAAGAAAGATGGTGTGTTTGAATAATCCTGAAAAACATGTATATAGTTATGTGTTAACTAATATTTCTGGACATATGAAGGTATAGATATTTCATAGATAACTAAAATTCATATTATAATAGTTCAAACATACATTACAATACATACATGCAAAACATACACATACAAAAAATCACACATGTTAACTATCAAATACTTAAAATCTATAAAAACATTAATCATTACATGTTTAAGAATAGTGGTGTATTTGTATTTGAAAAACCCTAAAAGACATGTATATAGATATGTATTAACTAATATTTCTAGGTATATGAAGGTATAGAGATTTCATTATTTTAACCACCCATCCTATCTAATTTTCCTTCTCTTTCTTAGTCTTGGTTTGATGGATACTCTCTCATTCAAACCAGATCCATGATCTGCCCTTAGGCATATGATCCAGTCATTTTCTCTATCCTCAGTGTGGTTATTAATGTCACCTCCTCTAGTATTTGTAGGTATAACTTCCAATACCCTAAACAAAAAATGATGTGATGGATCATTATCACCCTTTCCTTATGTTGTAAATATGTTCTCGTCTCGCGGGTCCCTGAATTTGCGGTTAGTTTTGCCTACATAGAAGCTAGCACACTCTTGACATACCGCAAGATACACTATATTTGAAGTCATGCAATCCGCTGCAGTTGTTATCTCAAAATTCTTTCCTGTATCAGGATGTATAAAGCTTGAACTCATATCTATATACATACAAAAATTACATTTACCACACGGTATGGTGTTACCTGACTTGCTATTATTATTACTCATGTTAGTATAACATAACATTCTCTTAAGGTTCTTTTTATTCCTATACTGGAATTTCGGTATATCACCTACAATGTTCTTGATGTCCTCATCTATTTGACAATATTCCTGATCATGTAACAATCTGATGTATAGATCTTTCAAATTACTATATTTTTAAAAAAAAATGGTGCATATTTGATCAGATCCAAAATTTCAACTTTTCCATTGAATAATTCATAGTAACTTGAGGAAATCAGTTAAGGCATTAATCTTCCCAAAAAACAAACTCAGTTTGCTCAACTGTCCCTTCCATAAATAAAAGACATCATCTACAAAACATCTAAAAAAAGTACTATGCTTTTTCATATAGGTCTGTCTGCATAGAAACCTCTCTTCCCACCAGGCCAAAAACATGTTTGATCAAACATGAAGATATTATTGTGAAGTACTAATTCTAAGAATTTTAAAATTAAATCTATCTTCATTGAGTCATATTTACTATGCTGTTTTAAATACTGGTAGATGTACTTAAGCCCAACAACATTCGGTATAACTGTGAACAATGACTGGATGTCAAGAGTAACAAATATACATGACTCTATTTCATTTTGTTCACCAATACAGTCATAAAGATCGAGTAAAAACTGTTTAGAATCTCTAAGAACAAATCTATTCTCATTTAATATCGGTCTGAGATTCTTTTCAATGTATACAGATAAATGCTCTGTGATCCATCCACGTCCTGAGACTATCGGTCTCATAGGAGGGTCTTTCAGATCTTTATGGATTTTCGGGAGTCCATGCATAATGGGTATGAGGCAAGTATCCATACAAATCTTCATCTATAAGCTTATCCTTAAATAGTCCTTGTAAGACATTCCTGATTGACACAATTATAATTTCTATGGTAGCTGGAGAAATAACGGTAATGATCAATGTCCATCACTACCACTCCTTTATCAGCAGGGTCTAACTATACTATTATGTCATTCTGTAACTCCTTTAGGCTCGTTCTTTCATTATGGGTAAGATTATCTCTGAAATGATGTCTACTACCTCTTTCATTATAATATTTATGTAATTCTTCTTCAGTCAGGCGTTGGTATGCCTCTATGACTGGATGATTGACAGGGATAAAGTCACTTAACTTTTTAAATATAAACTTCAGTGTCATTCTTAAACATCAACTAGATCTGTTACTGTTTCTGTAATAGTACTTCTACTCTTAGGTATAAAATTCATACCTTTGCTTAATAAATTAATATCATTCTCCGTTAGTACTCTATTAGATAGATTATACACCGAACTACTCATTTCTTCCACATTTTCTTCAATGTTTGATTCTGGGGGCCTTTCTCCATCCTCACAGGGAGGGGAAAAGAAACATTCAAATCTGTATCATGGTGTGCCGTTATTTTACTACTTTGAACTTTCCGTCTAACAACTACATTATTATCATCAGCATCCTCAGTAATTGATTTATTTTTAACTACCTTCACCACAGGATATAAATTACTATCTTCCTGCATACTGGGATGCATAATATGTATTACATCATTCGAGTCATCCATATGAGTCTCACTACTTCTATTTTCATTACTATCAATGGGATAGATTTGGTAACACAAACTTCATCTATTGTGATTTCCGGTTCACTACTTCTGCTATTTACACCATTGGTATTCTTATTTTTATCTGTATCAAGTAGTCCCAGCCTGCTCCTTTGGCTAGTGCTATCGACAAAGGCATTGTCATTTGTACTATGTACATTTTTATTATTTACTAGGTCATGCTCACATACCCTAGTACTACTATTATAGTGTCTGACAATTCACATTTACAGACATTCTATTGTCATTAACAGCAATGCCATTCACAGTATTCACATAATCACCAGACATAGTATTAATATCATAATTTAAAATCATTAACATCCCTATTGATTTTATGCTTCTTTTGTTGTATCAGCTTCCTTTCCAAAGCTGATACACTATCTAGTATATTCTAAAATATATTTCATTTGTACAGATCAGCTGTAGTTTCTTGCTCTTTCCCAATGTTCTCTTAAGCTCAGCTGTTGTATGGGGGAAGTCAGTCTGTGTCAGTTCAGCTAATTTATTTCCTTTATCGTGTAACTGCTGTTGAAGAGTTTCCTTTAATGTTGCATGGTCTTTCTGACATTCTTTAGTAACCTGTTCTGCTGAATTTAAAACTCCTATGCACTTTTGGAAAAATGTTTGTATAACTTATCTAAACTTCCTGAACTCATTGTGCCTGTCTCTTAGAAGTTTATTACATTCTTTTGTAACAAAATGTACTAGAGGTCCTGTCAGCAACTGATTTGTCTCCTGTTGTAACTCTGAAGTAAACCTTTTACATGTGGTGACAAGACATAACTGTTCAACATCTGAATCTAATGAAAACATTTTACCCTTAGTTTTTTATCATGAAAAGGTCTGTCTTCACAGTCTAATTTTTTAGCAATATCATGCAATACGTTTTTATGACATTGTACACAAAATGCAGTTTCTGTTGAATCACACAATAAACATTTGTCATACCCCACATGGTTTTCTTTGAGATACCAGTCAAATATTGTATTACATTTGCATAATGCCTTACTATCAACTTGCCGTAATAAGGTTTTACATTTACTAACGTGCTGTGTATGCCAACATTGCAATTTACTAAAGCTTGGCTTACACCTGCTTGAATTATGTCTAATAGCATCCATACTAAAAATGTGACATAGAAAAAAGTCTTATCAGGTAGCAAAAAACAGGTGATCAGGCTGTTGTTGCTGATGGCTGGAAATTTTTCAGAGTCCCTCAAGAAGCTTGTGATACACAACAGGCAGCGAACTGCTGTGTATAGTAGATGTCCAGCTTTCTTGAAGAATTAATGGCACTGCGATTTTCCTGGACTTCAGGCTCAGTCTGGATTCAGACGTCTGAAAAACTTTACTACTACAAGCTGCATAAACTGGAATACTTCTGTTTAGGCTTTACACATATGTACAAATGTTAGTTACTGCAATTTGACTGAAGTGACCCTCTGCAGGGCTTACCACTACTCCCCCTGTGTTCGAATGCAGGTAGGCTCGCCATTGAAAATTAATTTTCAGTGTGCTAATCTAGGGTGCTGTTACTGTGATGGCTCTGAAGCCTTCTTAAGACGCTCAGTCTTGCTGGCTGGGTTGTGCTGAAATCAAAGTCTGGTTATAATGCATTCACAGTTTGTTGCATACAGAAACTTGCAGAATATACACTGATGAGAGAATATACTTTGCAGCACCAAACTCAAAGCAGTAACAAATAACTTTTTATAACAAACCACACGGACTAATGTTGCAGCATCAGGTACTGTTCTGCTTTACTTTTTGAACAACATGGATGATGTGAGAGATATAACATTTATCTCAAAACAAATGTGTCCCTACTAATACCTGTAACGTAACTGAATTAATACAGATCTTATATACAGTTCTAGTCACGCACACACATATAGATTTCCTCTTGGTATTTTATTTTGGAGAATTGCTCATCCTGTAGAAACAATGCTGATTGTTGCAGATTTTTAAGCTTTCTTGCTTAACAATGTCACATTTCTCTTTGGTATTCTATTTTGATCTTTGTATGAGAACATCTGTTCTTGTGCAAATGCTGACTTCAAACTTAACAATGTCATATGATGCAGATTGTTTTCCTGTTGTCCAGCCTTTAAGGAACCAGATTAGCTTTTTTTGACAATGTGGAAACATATACATTTTTGCTCTTACTGACAATGTAATGCATACATAAGAGGCCAGCTTTTACATTTTTGCTGATTCTGTAGGAAAACATGTCCATTAAGCAAGTTCCTTATTTTTCAAGCCACGGTCATTTAGTATGGATTATAATCACATATTGCTAAACTCTATTTCTACATTTAAGCAAGCTATATTTTATACCTTATTTATTTTGCATATTTGTAACAGAATTACATTCAACCTTAATATTTTGTTGAGCATATTCTTACAGTGTTCATCATCAAGTAGGGTCTCCTCATAGTTGATTTGTGCTATTAGAACATGTGTGTTATGTAGAAAACATGCCACTGGGGAAGCGTTTCAGCAAGTTGCACTGGTTTTCTCTTTGGATTATAAGTAGTACTGTAACCATTTTTGGTGCATTGCCTAACATTAAAATGTTAGTTTCTTTTATGATTCAAATTTGGTCTCGTCTGTCTAGACTTAAATGTTGTAGAACTGGCAGCATGGTTAACCCTCCTTCCTTAACTTCTTTACTTGCATGGAAAATGATTTTGGACCATGCTTCTCTTCTGTGGTGCAGCGGTAGTGTTGTTGCCTCACAGCAAGAGGTTCTTCCATTCGATTCTCGGCTTGGGTTGGGAATGCCTTCTGTGTAGAGTCTGCATGTCCTCCCTGCGGTCGAGTGGGCGTTCGAAAGACATGCGTTGAATGGGCGTGCCTTTGTTGAAGGTTGGGCATCGGGCTGGCAACTCGACACCATAAAAAACAACTGCCAATCATTAGCGGACCGGAGTTCCACTGTGGTGACCCCTAACCAGGAAAAGCCGAAAGACAAACAACAACTTCTCTTCTGTTTTGTATCTAAACTTCATGGTAGATAAACAGCTTTGGAACCAGCATTACATTTTTTAGTTTGAAAATCCTTCAGTTGGATGGCTATAGGAGGAATATTGGAGTCAGACACTGATGCGCATCAGATATATTTATATAGTTTCTTCTTGGATATTTTCGTTAATAATGAATGCTTCACTTAAGTCCCAGAGACTCCAAAAAAGAATACCTAAAACAATAGGAATGTTTGTACTCCCTGTGTTTTCCAAAACAGTTGAATAAAGAAAAAAGGTTATTGCTTACTTTAAATGTTTATTTATTTGACTAATTGATTTGATGGCTGGAGTAACGGACAGATTACATTAAAATAATTTCATCCACAGCCTTGCAGCACAAAGCATATAACCAGGAAAATAATGCCTACAAATCATAAGAGCATTCACAAGCATACAGTCAACCAAAAATGCAAAAACCTCTAACAGTCAGTAACACAATGAAGAGATTTTCAAGTTTTTATGTAGTGGTGTTCACAGGCAGCTCTTGTCTTACATGGGCAAAACTGCTTCCTTTTCTCATTTGTCAAAGGGAAATGAGGCCTTCCTCTTGTCAGACAAACTTTGTCAAAATAATTGGATAACTTTGTTGTGTTTTACTAGCAGACTGTCAGTCAGTGGGTAGCTAGATTCCATTTTTTTTAAACTTATGTCAAGTTGGGTTGGTGAACTGTGCTATGGTGTGATACGTAGCTCTCTAGCCAAGAATTAAACCATACGTAAGGAGATCACCTCATACTGAGAGGGTTACTCCTGCTTTGCCCCTAGCAACAGTGCTGTTGGAAGAATATATTATATTTGTGCAGTAACTTAACAGTAGATGTCTGACTAACTGTTGCAGTATAGTAAGCCTCTGTCTTTCCACACCCCCTTATAGTTGCCTCTACTTTCTGCTTCCGCTGTTTGTAAGAAAGTCCTGACATACTCTGTGTCTATATGTCCTTTATGTTCTTCTGGTTCCATTGGGCTTAGGTCATATGTCTGATGTACGATGTAAGAGGAGTGTGCCCAAGCTTTGGTATGCTGGCTGGACATCCGTTTATCCTTGGCAGGATATCAGTAAATATTGCAGCAGTGTTCATTCGGACATCTACTGTTATGGTAAGTTCATACACAACTATACTTTCTCTTCCCATATTTCCTGCATAATCTCTTGCTAGACCCTAGTGGATTAGGCTCCTTCTATTCTTGTCGTCCAGGTTGTATAAATGTATAAAGAGGAACATATATTTCTGTGTTTCCCTTGCTGATCTTAAGGGAATAAACCTGTTGTGGAGAGAATTCTAGTTCCAGCCACATTCAGGGCCCATAAGGCAAAACAATGTACCCAACACACTAGTCATAGGTGACTTTATATTCAGGCACACTGATGTCCCACTCACCAGGCTGAACAAGGTGAAGGTTATTGTCAGCTTCCTGTCGGGTGCCAGGCTCCACCACATAACCCACGCACTCAGGTCACTCCACAACAAGTACAAATATGACACTGTGATTGTCCATGTTGGTGTGAACAACCTGAGAAGTACCTCCCTAGACTACATGAAAAGAGACATGGAAGATCTCTCTGATCTTGTAGCCCAGGCAGGTATGACCCTAGCCCTGAGTAGCATCCTGCCATCACCCAGAATGATACCGCCGTACAAGGACAAAATGATTGACTTGAACAATTGGCTAAGCTTCTGGTGTCATTCTAAGGGGATCCAGTATCTGTCTGCCTGGGATGACATGGTAGACAGATCACGATGCTTTGCCAGAGATGGCCTGCACCTGTCACCCCTGGTATTCTGGATACTGGCAAAGGCTCTTGCCGCCCTTGTAGTGCTTTTTTTAGGCAAGGTTCAAATGACAAATTCACCACTGTAACAGGAACAGGCAAGCAAAAACTGTGGGTAATGCTACTCAATGCTAGAAGTCTAAATCTCAATATGCACTCCTTCGAGGTACTCCTTAAAATGGAGAACATCGATATCTGTGCAGTAACTGAGACCTGGTTCAAGACTCCAGAGAGGACCCCTGCATTACCAGGCTATAACTCATACCACTCTTTTCAGCCATCTAACCTGGACCGGAACACCAAAGGTGGAGATGTGTCCATATTCATTAAGGCTAGCCACACCTCCAGGCTAGTTGCTCAGCATAATGCATCCGAGGTTATCCAAGTGCAACTAACTCTGGGCAAAACTGCAATCCAAATTGTAGCTTGCTACAGATCCCCCACCATGCCTCAGGATTCCCACTCCTGTTTTCTTGATATACTGGAAAATATTAGGGTTCAACCAAACACCCTAATATTGTGCGATTTGCACTACCCCACCATTAACTGGAAAACTACTCGTGTACCAACTCCGTCACTCAGCACTTTCTGGAATTCATAAATTCCACTGCCCTGGATCAACTTATCCACACCCCCGCCAGGGGCAACAATATCCTAGACCTAGTCATTACCAACATGAGTGACCGGTGTTCCATACCTGAAGTCAGCTCCTCATTGGTCAGATATTAACATAAGCTAATCACCCTAGATTTACACATCCCGCCCCCAACCCCCATTAAGGAAACCACATTAAACAATTTCTCCAAAGCCAACTTCATGCTTCTTAAGACAGAAGTGACGAACTTCATGACACCCATGCAGATGGACAATACAGTTAGGACTGCTGAATCCTACACAAATGCACTCTATAAGCACTTACATGAGTGCATGGATCCCAAACAGAACCAAGACACTATCCTCCAAAAAAAGGAAGCCAATATGGTGGTCCCTGCCATAAACAAACTCTACAACAGAAGGAAGAAACTGTTGCAAAAGAGAGTAAAATCCCATAAGTGGAGGAGCTTCCTGGTCAGCCTCAGTAAGAAGCTGAGATCCCTTATAAGATCCTCCAAAGCTAGGTACAAAAACAAGATCGCCACTGATTATAAGGACAACCACAAAGCATTCTATAGCTGTGTCAAGAATCTCAATGGCAACACCCAGATCTGCTCTAAGTTACAGCACAGTAGCACAAAAATTACAGAACCAACTGATATTGCCAACATCCTGGCAGATAGCTTCAGTGCTAACTATACCCCTCCTCTCACTCCTTAAAGGGCCCATATCTATACTGGAAGAATGCGGAGTCCCTGTAATTACAACTACACAGGTAAAAGAAGCACTCTCTCTAAAGCCAAAAGCACAGCATCCATGGGACCAGACAGCATCCCAGGCTGCATTTTACATGAACTTCAGAACAAACTGGCTCCCACCTAAGCACCATGTTCAATCATAGCCTCATGTCAGGCTTTGTGTCTACCGAATGGTGCAAAGCAACAGTTATCCCACTTCACAAAGGGGGAGCCGCCAGTGATCCTGGGAACTATCGCCCTATTAGCCTGACGAGCCTGGTCTGCAAGGCCATGGAACGTATCATCATGGAATTCATAAACAAAGATATTGGTAACCTCCAAACTCTGGACCCCACCCAGTTCAGGTTTGTAAAAGACAGATCATGCCTCCTGAACCTGGTCGACGACTTTGAGGCAGTCACCAAAGCCGTAGACGAGGGTAAGGTGATTCACACAGCTTATCTTTAACTCGCCAAGGCTTTCAACACCATCCCCCCATTCCGGAATTATAGCTAAACTCACGAAACTAGGTATAAATCTCTATGTCACAAGATGGGTTGCCAACCGGCTCACTGACAGAACCCACACTGTAAAAGTTGCAGACTCCAAATCTGACTTCAAACCAGTGACAAGTGGAGTACCACAGGGTTCAGTCCTGGGACCTCTCCTGTTTGGTATCTAGTTCTCTGAAGTACAGGCTAACACAGAAGGCCTCTGGCTAATGAAGTTCACAGATGACTACTTACCTAACTGTCTATATTCTTAAGAGACAGAAGATTCATACAGTTTTAAAAGAAGAATATTGATGACTAAGTTCTTGTATCTGATGCACTAATACCACCATCCCGTTTATAAACTAACAAATCCAAGAAATGAATTTCAGAACATCTCATGCAATGATAAAAAAAAGCATTCAGTGTTTTTTATTTTTAAGTATATAAAAATGTGTAGTTCAGTTGTTCATGTGGGTTAAATCACCTCTCCAAATAAAAAAAAAGTCAGTACAGTGACAAAAAAACGTTCTTATTAAACATTTCAACTTGATATAAATATTCCGTAGAAAAGCCATATCACGGTTGGCATAATTAGGTGCCATTGAAGTATCAAGCGCCCCACCTATAATTGATTATGCTTATAAATAACACTATTACATTTAAAGTTAGTTAGTTAAAACTTGATTGATGCAATCAAATAATATTCTAGCTTCCACAGAACAAGATCCTTTACTCAGCATGTTTCCAACTAACTCTAGACTTGCATCATGAGGAATAAACTGTAAAATGAATTTAGTATCAGTATTCAACAATGATACATTAAAGTTGGTTAAATTTTCTAGGAAACTGAAATAATCCGTAATGAATGTTCTTAAAATGTGTAAAGCCTCATTCAAAAATAATGATAAAGGCTCATATTTTAAACCTCTAGAATAAACTATGGGTCTCAAAGTCTTAATGAATTTTGAGAACCTGAAATATTATTGTAGTACAGGTGCAGGATTTCTTGGGGGGGAGTAATAGCTCTTCATGGGTGATGACTAGACTAACGGCACAACTGCCTTTACAAGCCTAGCCAGTAATATCCAGGTTATGACAATATTAGATTGTAATACCCTCACCCCATATCTTGGGAATTATCAGGGTAGTGGATCTCTGGGTGTTGGAGCCCCATGTCATTTTACAGACTTTCTCTGCCCATAAGGGACATAGGCAGTACCCCAGGAGTGAATTTATGATTCCCCATCCATTTATCCAAATTCTTTTTGAAGAGAGTGGGGACAGGCTTCATTTTATGAAGATGGGAAGTTTATTCCATAGACGAGGTAGCCTGTGGGGTATGAATTTCTCTCCAGTAAGTTCTGTTAGAGTTGCAAATAAGGTTTGGGTCCATGGAATGTGCAACCCTCATATAATTTTTCTTGTGAATATGTTAACATTTTCATTGGGGGTCAATCAGAGAATGCCTTGTAGGTCAGGCATTAAGTCCCCTCTCTGTAAACAATATGATACTGAGTAAAGGGATAGGGCCTTTAGTCGATCTGCGTAAGACCTGTGTCTTATGCTTTGTATTATTTTATTGGGAAATCTGTGGGGCCTCTCCAGCTTTTGTAAGCACCTAGTTAAATACATGCAGAAGAGAACATTGTACTCTATTATGGGCCTGATGAGGGGCGAGTGCAATGGCCCTTTGCCATGTAACTTGGTAATGACTAGTAAGGCAGAACTAAATAATTTAACCAAATGTCATGTAGTCTTTTTGTCTTCCTGTATTCACTAGGACTTATTTGACAGTAAAGTTAATTTCCCATCTAGAATAATATCCATTTTGCTGTTGTAGTCTGTAACATTCATAATAACTATATCTGCTTTCACATTGTAAATATTTTGTCACAAACCAAAGCATGCATAATTTTTCTTTTAAGTCAGATTGTTAAACCTCATAGCATTTTTACACGTTTTTTTATAAAAGAACTAATCACAAGATGCAGACTGGGGTAAAATTGCTGGATTATCATTTATTAGGGACTCTTCATTCTCAGAAAAGATGGCCAATATTAATGTGTTGCATTCAGATTATTGAATTACGATTTCTTTTCTTTTTCTTTTCTTTTTTTTTTTTGTTCTACTTCATTCTTTCTGACTACTCAATAGCCTTCATCCATCACCAGGTCAGGGGCAGTAGGACAATGTCCATTCTAAGGCAGGTGTTGGTGTGGAACCCGAGGGTGCCCTGGGGAGGGGGAGGGTCGACTTGGTGACTGCTTCCACTGGGTGATATTTTCATTTTATAACCTACTCCTTGGTATCCCCCTTCACCTGCTGCATCTGAAGGTTACTCCTTCTGTGGACTATTCCTCACCATATGGAATACTGAGAAGAGCTGCTTCCTCTCTGGGATGGCCCACCCATCCCTGCCTGCCAACGCTGCAGATGTCAGAGTTTCTAATCAAATTTGGTAAACCTGGACCATAGTTAAGGCTTTATTCCTATACTATACAGCTCTGACCTTTTTTTTGGTTACTGTTGCTGTGAAGCCACTCTCTACCAATATTCTTCATGGTCTGGGTATAGACTGGGTTAGAGGCATGCTGGTGAGTGACAAATCTTGTTTAGATGTGGAAGTCGGAATATTATTAGATTGCATTAATGAAGTTTTAACTAAATTTGTTTTAAATGTAATTGTGTTTATACTCTAGTTAGAAGTGTTTGGGATGGGTGCTTTATTGATGCTAACTTATACCAACCTTGTTATGGCTTTTTGGGAGAATGTTTACATGAAATGGGAATGTTTAATAAACGTGCTTTTTGATTGACTTTTTTTAATTTGGAGAGGTGATTTAAGCCAGTGTAACAATTTTGCTACATATATAAAGAACATCGCCAGACATTCAAGAATTTTTGAATGTTACCATTGCATGTGATGTTTTGAAAAACAGTAGACAGAAAAGGGTGTACAGTACACTCACTTTCACAACTAGGCTCCCTCTAAAAACTGTAGTACAAGATTCTGTACGCACATCCCATAGGGCCTGTTGCATAGATCAGGTGGTAGGGTGCTCACTTGCGGCTGTTGCTGGTTTGTATTATGAATTCTTGCAGCAGTGATACTCTTAGCTGAACATCTTTTTTATGGTAAACACTCCTACAACTGTACTTTGAATTCTTGCTTGCAGTTGTTATGCATTTCAGTTTGTGCATCATACCTGAATCATTTTTAATAAGAAGTGGCAGAACCCTGGTTTTGTCATGTATTGTCTGTGGGCTTTAAATATACTAAAATGCAAATGAATGCTGATAGTTCAGGGGGACTGTTGAAAAAGTTTAATAAAGATCTCTTCAATAATTTTTATATTATTTGATTTATAAGTATGTATTAATTTTGCTAACAACACAAGTATCAAGAACAAGTGTGGGAGTCAGTTATGATCTGATAGATGTAGCACACATTTGAAATGCTCTCTGTAATGAAGTGTATGCTGAGAAGCATTTCATTAAGAACTGAAATAGCATATAAAAACACTGTCCTTGATTACTTTAGGGTAACTTATCTCCACAAATTTGTATGTTCCCTTATTTGTTGATAATTGACAACAAGTAGACTGATTCATTTCCTTGAATTGTTCTTTATTTCTGCATATATTCCTTAGTTTTCATTTTCATATAATAATTTACATCCATTTGGAGTTGAAGCTCTGCAGATAAAAATAAGGATTTTCACATTAAGTAAACTGTCAGAATGGTTATAGAACAATTTGATGCATACGTGTTTTAAGATGTGCATTTTTAATTCATTGATGTTTGCTGTGTCATTTCAGAGGCATCAGTAGTGTTTGTGCATTTACCTGAGCTCCTGTAAAATGTATTTTTTTTTTTACATCTTGGTTGAGACTACTGACGTTAAGCTCGCCATGAACAGTGGTTGTTGCTGTATGGAGTCCAGCCTTTGTGGTAATTCAAACCATGCTAGCTTTGAAGGACTTTGGTTTAATTTTCTATCATGGAACAATTTTTGCCAGTTTGTCTAGACCCCCCCCCCCCAAGAATGTTAAAGTTACCACTTCAGAAAACCATTAACTGTTCATTGTGTGGATTAGTTGCAGTCATAACAGAAATAATCTTTGCTGTAGCCAAAGTCCAACATCTGGCCAGAAAACAAGAGCTACCTTTTCCCTCTTTGACATGGATGATGCACCGTTTTCTAAGATGTTATGTTTTTTCAGTATAAGGCGGCATCAGCCCATGGTCCCTTTCTTTCTTTCTTGTTGCCTTTCATGTTTCTAGTGGAGTTCCAGATGGGGCAGACTAGTACCCTGTTGGGATCATAGTTTGTACTGTTTTCCTGGTTAGAGTATTGCTTGTTTAATAAGAGGGTTCTGGCTTGCCCACTGATGGTGTGGTTTGGTGTGTACTGTGTCTACTATGTCCTTCCCAGAGAAAGTGTCTAGGTAGGCTTACAAGAGCAGATACCTCATAATGCTTTCCTTCCACAATGTGTCTGTTGCATAGGCCCTGACTTCAACATATCCATCTGGCCCATCTGTTCTGCTTTTATTAAGAAAACTGTTAGCAGAAGTGAGCTAGCCCTTCAGTCACACCAAGCAAAAAGCTTGTGTCTGTTAAGCAAGTCATCATGCCTGCAGATTCATAGCAAAGGCTTCCACAGATGTGCCCTAAACAAGAGAAATATATAAGGAAAGAAGGTGTCTGTTAGAGCGAGAAGGTTAGGATGACTTCCGTATCTGAGTTTGTCGGGTCATCCTAAGTTAGAGGGTGTTGGGAATCCAAAGGTGCCTTTGCAACTCCCGGTTCTAACATATTGTACCATTGGCATTGCCCACTATAGAGGCCATCATATTTTTTATGACTTGCACATCCTCTTGGAATGAGAAAGCAGTCTTTCATTTTGAATCATACATCAGTTCTTAGGTGTGTGAATCAAAGGACTGTTTAATAGTTACAGAAGGAGAGGGTTGTGCCCCCTTCACAATTATAAATGAGGATGTCCTTGTGTCCTCCTTTGCAGTGCAGCGCTTAGGGATGCCTTTCTGTAATCTCTCAAATCTCAGTCAGCAGCTTTCATTGCAAGGATAGCCACATCTGACCAAGGGACATCCGCTACATCCATGCCTCAGCCATGTGATGGGTCCATAATTTATACCCCAAGCCATCCACCAAGGATTGGTTTAGCCTGTCCCAGGT
This sequence comes from Protopterus annectens, assembly GCF_019279795.1. NCBI lineage: Eukaryota > Metazoa > Chordata > Ceratodontiformes > Protopteridae > Protopterus > Protopterus annectens. The sequence goes on from NC_056744.1 coordinate 831,151,620, forward strand.
TTTCTTAAATTTTTATTCAGAATCTGCAAGCAGACCTTGACCAGCTATCTGTATCGGGTGTACCTTTCTTAATCCAGAAAGAGACTGATTTCTGAGAGTAAGGACTAATTAAATTATAGGTTGCAGCTTTCCTGACCTGCAGATTGAAGCAGAAGCTAAGTCATCTTGCCCTCTGGGTCTCCCTTCAAAAACACATGCTTTGAAGATGTTCTTTCTAATGAGAGAGCATTTCAAATTGTAAGTGAAGGAGACCTTTGCATTGCATCACAGGAAAAAAAAAAGCTTCATGTATCTTATGTGGTAAGACTCTTCAAAACCATTGGCTTTACCTCCAGTTCTGGATGCCTAATCCCCCCTGCCTCAAAGTCCCAAGAGGTCTGACCACTTCTGTAGAGTCCAGAGTCCTTCCAGGATTCTGTAGAAGAACCCAATGACAAATCCTACTGGAGCTAAATTGGATCCGGGTCTTAACAATACTGCTCAGTGACTTGTTGGATGGATATTGGGACTGTTTTGGGAAGATAATTCATACCTATTCAACACCCTAGCATACAGAACCCTGAACCTTCAGGTCCTATAAGGTAGTTTGGAATGAAGCTGAAGACTAAAATATTGGGGCATGCCCAAAATGTTCTTCAGATGGGTAGGCATGTGGACAGGCATGCCCTAAAATGTGGGTATGATGCTTTGGATGCAACATCTAGGGCTGCTGTTATGGCGTCAGTAATTAAGATATATTCTTGGCTGATGCAACAGTCTTGTCTGAGGATGTTAAGGTGCAGCTTTTTAATGAATTTTTGAACAAGGACTTGGCTTTTGGACTCCCCCCAACTCTATCCTCAAGAAACAGGAGGGAAAAGAAAACAATAGAGTCAATGATCCTTTTCTCAAATATAGTATGAACTACCACAGAAAACAATAGCCATGTTGCTGAAAGCAAAGTAAAGGGAAGCAACCTAAGGGTAGGAAGGTCATACTGAGACAAAGGCAGGTGTGCAATTCTGCAGAGCCAGACCCTCTAGAGGAAGCAAGTACAGTAATCCTACAGTTGTACAACCACTAGTGCCTTTTTAATCATAGACATGCTTCCCAAATCCCTGATAACTTCTTGTACCCTTAATATGTGTAAACTGAGGCATGGAAGATGAAACATTTGCAAGCAAGGCCTTGGGAGATAAACCTTTTTACAGGCTGCCTGTGTCCATTAGAGACAGAGGTGCCAAACCAGGGATGACTTTCCTGTTCCCTATCCAGTTGTCCAAGTTGCCCTTGAATTGGGTTATGGAGGAACTTTGCCAGAAACGAGGGATAGTCTCTAGGATACATACAGGTCTCTTCAGCAGGTCTTGTTTATATCACAGACAAGGTTTAAGCCTTTAGAAAGCATAATTCTGGTGCTGTTTGTTTTATGGGTATGCAGGACGTCCATCAGGCTGCAATGTCTTTTATGCCAGGTGTAGATCTCTCCTAAACAGCCTATAGGATACAGAAAGCAGTAATAGGGCTTTGAGGCTGTCTGCATAGGACATATTACTTAAGCCCTGTATCCTTTTAGTGAGGAACCTTTGCAGACTTCCAGTTGTTGAATTTGCCTGGTTTGGTACATACCAAAGGGGTGTTGTCCTCAATGATAGATTTGATGAATGCTGAATACAGTGAAACAATTACCTTCTTGGACGTAGATGCCATACCTTTGTTCATAAGTTGCACAGCATAGAATGATTTCCTCACTACTGTAGACAACTGATGGTCAAAGCCTAGTTTACTGTTGGTCTCCAAGTCCCTGGCTGCTGCTTTGACTCTTGGGGATGAGTTGTCAGTATGATTGCTACCAGGTGTGGCTGACTTCCCAAAGGATGCTACTATGCATTTCTTGGCATTTAGTTTTGGTCTATGGCTCTGACTCAAGTTATTTGTCTGTGCTGGCCCTTCTTGGAGAAGAGTAGTGTTGGTGGGGGTTATATGACTACTCCTAATTTGCAATCATCTGCAGATCTGGTTAGCCAGAAGTCATTGACATTGGTTTTTACTTTAGGGAAGTAAATGCCAAAGAGGAGCAGTCCTAGGACCAATCCCTGAGGGACTCTGCTCGTGACTGGCCTCTCTGTAGAAGTGGTCTCCCCAGTTCTAACTTCCTGGATTTTCTTTGTAAGCCAGCTTGTTATCCAGTAGGTAACATAAAGGGTTTACACCTAACCTCTTAAGTTTGTTAACAGTGCCTGAGTTGGGGTATTGTCAGATGTCGTGGCCAGGTCAAGGTAGGTAGTGCAAACAGTTTTGCCCTCATCCATTGCTTTAGTGACCTTCTCGAAGAAGTCCCCCAAGTTGAGTAGGCATGACCTGCCCTTGACAAAATCCAGTTGAGTTGGATCCATTGTCTGGAGGTTTCCTATGTCATTATTGATCATTTATATGATCATTCTTTTCATGGCTTTGCATATGAGACTAGTGACACTTAACGGATCTGTAGTTTTCAGGATCTGTAGATGGCCCACCTTTGTGCAGAGTGATGACTGTTGTTGTTCTGCATTCATTAAACAAAATCCTGTTTGGAGGATACTGTTAAATAGCAGTTCCAGAGGGTCTGATAGATCATGTTTCATGCTATTTAAAAGGCATTCTGAGGTATTGTCTGAGCCCATAAATCCAGTGTTCTTGGACTTGGAGAGGGCATTGAGGACATGTTCTCTACTGATATTATGGGGACTTATATATTTGATGGTATTTCTTGAGGGGACATTGAGAGGGGTAAAGTTAGAGCTGAATTTGTCTGCCAGTAGGTTTTCTTTATCTGCTGGCTCAGTGTAGGTGGCTGCATTAACAATGAGCTGTGTGCACACTTGTGTAGTGCCTTTGAGGTTACAGACATGGCCTAGGGGGCCAAATCTACCTGAAATTTGACTTTAGTGTACTGTCTCCCCCCAGTTGTTTTAGTTTGAGAATGCTTTTATCCTGCTGAGTGCTACACTTCCTAATTTTTGCCATCATTTTGTTCCTTCTGTTATAGAGCCCACTGATTCTGGGATTCCACCAGGGTGTTTTTTTTTTAGTTAGTTTTGTACTTGTTCCAGGTGGGTACAGCCGCGCCTCTGTGGATATTAACTGTTCTTCTCCCCAGAATCCTGTCCTAGCCCTTAACCTTCTCATCCTTACTCAGCAACCCAAATAATCAGTGGCCAGTTGGCTCTATTTGGTCAAAACTGGCTGGACATTAGAAGAGACAAACTGGGTATAGACTTTGTTTTTACGGGTTACGTACTGCAAATCCACACCACCCTAGGCATTCAGGGTAACTCTCCTGTCCCAAAGGAACAAGAGGATTTTATGCTGCCCCTTATTTGAGATATGCACTGGCTAAGGACCCAATGTGAAGAAGGTTATCTGCTTTTAATCTAGGCTATTCTTAGTGCAAGAAAACACAGTCCTTGGAGAGCTGCTCTGGACTTATCAAACTAAAGTTTAAAAGAGTTCTAAAACTCAGAATGGTAACTCTGCAAGTTCTGTTGTCCGTTCTGACTCCACAGGCATTTGTGGTCATTCCTGATTTAAAGGATGCCTTCCTTCACATACTAATTCCACAAATACAAGAGTGACTTTGAATACTGACCTTTCATTCTTGCCAGTAATGTTTTTAACTCAAGTTATCCAGTTTTCTGTCTCTTTCCCCTTTACCTTGGAATTTGGGATGCAGAATCCTGCTCATATTTTACATTAACAGACACCTTCGATAGAAACAAGGAGATTAGAAGGGCAGAGGAATTGTTTATCCCCCCTCCCCCAATGCTCTGCTTAGCCTACTATTTCCTGGATTCTGAGTCTGTACTGCCTCAGACCCTTCATTGTCCTCCTTGTAACCCTAGCAACAGGAGGACCCCTGACTTCTCTTGGAATCAAAACTTACAGCTGTACAAATTTTGGAATTGAGTACCTATTTTACCTTTCACATGACTTCTTGAGTCACCCAGCACACTTTGAAAGTTATTCAGTACACAGGAAACCAGACTGCATGACCTTAACTGGTGGCATTAACTATGTAAGGAAAGAGGACCTACATGGTGCCTCTCCCTTCTTCAGAAGCAAAAATAAGTGACATTGTGAGGTAGATATTTATATTATTGTCCATTAAAGTGTATAGATTTTGTAGTGCCTTTGGTAATATGTTTATACTTAATCCTGCTAGAAGGGGAAAGAGTAATGTCATATTCAGATTTTATGCTAATTAGGTGTCCAGATTTTTGGGTGGATCTTCCTTCTTTTCAATAGCCTTTATACCTATTTTCTTTGTTTACAGATTGAGAGGCGTGATTGGAGTTGATCTTACAGTGCTCAGAGAATGAAAGATCTCCATGGGGAGATATGAGACATGGCAATGGAACACTTTATTTGCTCGGTGGCTGATCATGTGTCCCTAGTTGTCCTATCAAACATCCTATGTGCTGATATAATTCCACAATAGGCTGGGCAGGCAGGGGAGGCATGGCCTTTGCGGAAGTAGAAAATCCTGACTGTGCCCCTGCTCCGACCATCTCACATGCCCATCCCAATGATCTCTGTCTGCCACCACCAAAGCTCAGAAAACTACCCTGGTAGCACACCACATCCTGTCCAGTGGCATACAGGATAAGGACAGAGCAACTGTTTCTTTGTAATAAAAAAAAATAAAAAATAAAGAGATACCGTTGTCTAACAGACTTTTTCTAAATGGCTCATTGCATTTCCTATTTTTAATGGGTACATGGCAAGACATTATAAGTCTCCATTAGGCCACATTGTATAAAGGGTACAGCTGCTATTGCAGCATTCCTGTGGGGTAATTACTGGGGAGATTCTTGAGGCAGCTACATAGTCATCAGTGGACACAGTTTCAAAACACCGTGTGTTGGTTATGTTGAGAGAGAGATGCATTTGCATATGCCATTTATCTGGGGCTTCTCCAGCCCTCCTTCTAACCCTAGGCATACTCATTGCATTGTGACAGCATTATAAATTTTGTCTTCTGTTAGGATGGCAGCAGTGAGCCACATGAAGGATATAGTACAGTTGTGCAAATAATTTACCATAATTATAGATGTCCTATATCACTGTTGTAGTATTCTTGAAAGAAGGGATGTCCCGTCCCGGGCAGCCCATCACTTGGCCAGTGTGGTAAAGCTTGAAAAGGATCTTGTTTGCTCCGTACATCACATTTATGTTCCTTGTACAGTCTGTAGGGCATAAAAGGGACGTACGGACGCAGCTACCCAGAACTTCTTTTACTGTCGGTTCGAACACCATTGTTGCCAGTTGGTTTGATTTTTTTGTTGCTGTTTTGACCTTTGGAACACCAGGTAAGTGCCCCATTGGAGTTATTTTTTCTGATTTAAAAGTTTGCTTCTTGGCCTTGTATTTTTGTATCACTATCAGTTAGATCTCCTCACACAGGACAAGGGCTCTCTCATCCATCCCGACTTGTCCACTCTACAACTGACCTTGTGGGTGATAGGTTTTGATCCCTTTCTACTGCTTTTCTGAGGACATGCTCAGAGTTTTGCAGGAGGCAAGGAATCCTTCAACCAGAAAACCTTATGTGCCCAAATGGAAGAGATTTTCGGTCTGGTGCAGTGCTTGTGACCAGGACCCTTTTTCAATGGGGGGGGATCCCTCTGGTCCTGTTTTATTTGTGTGAGTCTCGTCTGGCCTGTTCTTCTGTCAAGGCACATTTGTCAGCCATTTCTGCTTGTCTGCCCTTGACTCCTCCTTTGACTTCTCGTTTTGAGGTCAAACAATTTCTTAAAGGCATCCTGCATATGCTGCCTCAAAGAAAACCTATTCTTCCTCCATGGGACCTTAATTTGTTTTGGAAAAATTGACTCTGGCTCCTTTTGATCCTGCAGTTTCTGCTTCTTTACAACGTTGTACCTGGAAGACTGTTTTGTTGCTGGCACTTACTTGTGCTTGGAGGGTTTCTGAGCTCCAGGCCCTTATGGCCATCCCTCCTTTTTTGTTTTTTTCACAAGGACAAGGGTGTCCCTTCATACTAATCCTCCTTTTATGCCCAAGGTGGTAAATGAGTTGTCCTTAAATCAGTTGCTACAACTCCCTCCTTTTTTTTCTTTTCCTTAGTCTGCTACTGAGAGGGTCCTGCATACCTTGGATTTGCACAAACCGCTCTGGTACTATTTGGATGAAACTAGGACCAGTCATAAGTCTGATCAGCTTTGTGTTTCCTTTCATCCCAGGTCTTTGTGTTTGGCTGTTTCTAAGCAAACCATCTCCTCCTGGATATTTAAGGCAATTTCTTTTTGTTATTCTTTTCATGACAAGTTTCTGTCTGCTTCTGTTAGTTCATTCTACTAGGGCTGTTTCCTCATCTGGTGCCTTCTTCAAGGGGTTAGACACCAGTTCCATACCTGAAGCTTCTACTTTGTCTTCAGTGCATACCTTTACTAAGTATTATCAGTTGGATATGGTTTCTAAGTCCAGGGCCAGAGCAGATTTTGCTGAAACCATTTTATGTGGGTTTGTTGAGGACTGTTCTTAACCTTTCACACCAATTCTGTTTTTTTGAGACTTTTTTTTTACTCTCCCTTCTTTCAAGAATACTGCATCAGTGATATAGAAGGACATAGTACAGTTGTGTAAAATCTTACCGTAACAGTAGATGTCCTTCTCTTCACGATTGCAGTATTTGCTCCCTTTCACCCCCCCCCCTTCTTTATTCTATATATTTTTTTCTTTTTGAATGTGCATTAATTCCTTTGTCCTGTGATGATTGTTCTCTTCTGGAGCAATTCAGTTCTGGGTAGTTTTATCTGTACATCCCTTTTATGCCCCACGTTCTGTATGAGAGGCATAAATGTGACATAACAGTGCAAACAAGATCATTTTCAAGCTTTGCTATACTGACCGAGCGATGGGCTGCCCGGGACAGAGCATCCATTCTTTCAAGAATACTGCAACAGTGAAGGGAAAGACATCAAGTGTTATGAGATTTTACACAACTGTACTGTATTTGAATGGGATCACTTTTGCAACACAATTTTCTGTCGTTCCAGCCACAATTGTCCTAATGCAGCACCTTAGGGTGGGCATGGGTACCTAGAATCCTTCCCTGCATGATCCCTTGTTCTCGGTAGTTCCTCCTGAGATTCATTGTCCCCTTTCCTGTTGGCCAGGTGCCATAGGATTGAACAGATTTCAGAGTTTTCCTGGCCTACCCTAAGGGGCAAATCAAGAGGGACTTGTTTCTTAGGCTCTAGTTCCATCTTTATCTTGCGAGAAGGAACTAAAGTTGACATGGGTGGGTGTCTTTGTATAAGAAATGTACTGATGTTCTAGGGAAGGTTGCATCAGTGCAGCTGAGGGGAGAATATACACTTGTGGAAGTTTGACTGTTCATCAGACTTCAATCTGTGGCAGAAGTCCTTTCAAGTGGGACCACAGTTGCTGTGATAAAAGAAAGTTTGCTGCTGTTATGATAAATTAGTTAAACTACTGGATATTATTTTACATAGTGTGGCAGATTACTGTACTGTACTTTAACGGTCAGAAATAATGCTTTTTATACCTGGTTTCCATGCTGGCTCTGTGAATAGAAAGATGCAGCCTTGACCTTCAGTGAGAGAATTCTGTACTTTTTGTATGCATCAGGCTTTTGGACTGGTAGAACTCTGGTGTCATAACTGAAAGTCCTTTCTCCTTTTCACTTTGTCAGCCATTTTCTGTTTCTATTTCTTGCTGCCAGATTAGTTGTTCTTTCTTTTTTTTTCTGATGTTGATGATTGCCACTTGCCAGTATTAAAAAAAAAAGTCCTGCTGCCAGTTGTCTCACCATCACCTTTCTTCCCATTGGCTTCTCCTTAATATTTTTTAAGTTTGTTCTGTATATATTGGTTTCTACATTGATCTCACATAAAACTTATCCTTACATACCAGAACTGCTGCAAATGCCCTCTTAAGTTCACATCCTTACTCTCAGTGGATTTATTGGAGTTACTTGTGGCTGTTGTGAAAGCAGTTGAGGTCATGTTGATGGGAAATTCTGTTGTCCTTCACACATCTGTAAGATGTAGGCAAGTTGTGATATCTGTTGTTATTTAACATTTTAATTTTTATCTGTATTGCTCCTTAAAACTGCAAAGAAGTCAAACTGTTTCAGAATTGTTCCCTTCTGCACATGAATTCCTTAAATGATGGGGAGCAGCTGTAGAAGTTCCCATTCAAAATATCTAAATCTCATAGCATCGAATCTCAAAACAGAGATCATAACATCGAAAACCCAAAACATCTAAAACTCCTAACATCAAATCTCAGAACACTGAAACTTTGCATCACAACACCGAAAACTACAAAGCACATGTAAATGACATCCCCTCCACCTATAACACCACCAAACTAACAAACACTTTTTACTACATTTCTGCAGGGAGGAAAGCCCCTCTGCACTGCCTATGTGGGGGGCTCTGCCCCCCACACCCCCATAAATTAAATATACCAACTCCGACATTGCACTACAGTGGGGAAAAAGTTAATTTCCTAACCCCACTATATCGCGATCACCATAAGGAATGTACACACAATGTCTAAATCACTTACCTGTATGGCCTAAAAACACATACAGAGTGGTAAAATAAACACTATAAAGATAGTATAAATTCCTACACTATATAAATAATAACTGTATAAATAAAAACTACAACATGTTATAGTGATACCACAAGATTAACAGATTAAACTATAACATTTACGTTTGATGATACACTACTCAGTGTTGTACATTTTCAGTGTTATGAAATCCGATGTTATGAGTTTTAGATGTTTTGGGTTTTCAGTGTTATGGTCTCAGTGTTTTGAGATTCGATGTTAAGAGATTTAGATATTTTGAAGCGGAACAGCTGTAGGACCCTTACTTAATCTTTTCTTGGTCATATCCTTCAGTAGCTTATTTCTTAAATTAGGCCATCGATATTATTGAAATAATCATCCACTCCTTTCTGTTGATGAGATTATTCTGCCTCATTTTTGCTAAGCTTTGTAGGGGAATCCAGTCAGTCTTTTAATGTTTAATATTTGCAACAGTAACAGTATTCATTTCTTTTTTAAAAAATGTAAAATATAAGTATTCATAATTGCCTCTTGGGTCAAGGTGCTTTAACCACCATCAAAATTTCCCACTGTAGCACCCCACCCTTGAATGATTATAACCCAAGAGATGTTTGGTAACCCAAGTTTGCCTTTCTTGTCTGATCTTTAAACCTCAAAAGAAGTACTAGAGTGGAGGAAGAAAAGTGAAGCATGAAGTGTTTTTCAAAAGTGAAGGATTGAGTCTGCAAGGTGGTTAATTCATGGGGTATTTGATAAAGTATTTATTGAGAAAAAGGGGAGAGTTCTTGTTCAGTCGTCTTTCTGATCTTTTATTTTTCGCTGCTTTGTGGCTTAGGTCATGCTTGGAAAGGGTCCTCAGAATAGCCCAAATGAACAGGTAAATGCTAAATACAAATGGTAAAAATGAGTAAGATGTATGAGACAAATACAAGATTGAGACTGAACAGCTGAACTTAGTCACTGAATAATGTAGGTAGTAGTTTTTTTTTCCCTTTGGATTTTTTTGAGCATTTGCATGTGTGCTTATGTATGTAATTCTTTTGTACTGGTAAGACTCACACAGAGCTTCATGAATAATACTAACAGAGAAGTAGTCTTTACTCTGACTTGGTTTTATGTTTGTTTTTCAGAGTTACATCAGTTTGCTTTACCATGGCCTACCACTGTCCATTCAGGAGGCCTATGAGACCTTATTGTCTCCTCAGACCATTTCATTACAGCAGTATCAGGTATGTTAATGGGCTGGGGAAGGGCAGAGCCTTACTGTATTAAGTAGAGTCTGCAGTGCTTGACATGGAGGTTTTCGGATTTAATAAATGACAAGTTGCTGTGGATTTTATAAATGTCCAGCTATTGACAAGAAGACATTGCATCACCATAAATGTAGGAAATTTTGGAAAAGCTGAGTTGGGATAGAAATAATTCTGGGTGGCTGGCTTTTGAAGTAGAAAATATTGCAGTACTAGGTAGATGTTAAAAGTCATTTAACATAAATATGCCAGATTTTGAGATTTGCTACCTAGAATGAGGTAAAGGGTTTACTAAAAATACTGTTCATGACTGAGATAAGGGTTACAATGAAATGGAAAAAGAATGGCATTTCTTTAAAAAATGTGTGTGTGTGCGTGTGTGTGTGTGTGTGTGTGTGGGGGGTTACTATCGTTTGTTCAAACGGCAAAACATTTGCCATTCTAAACAATGAAAAGTAAAACCGAACACAAACATTTTGAACGGACACAATGTCGACCCAAATCATTGACACATTTGAGTCGACATTGTTACCAAAACCATCATGTGATAGCTGTATAGGAGCTGATATAAATCAGACTCCTGTACGACATATCTGTATATATCTGTCTATATATATATATATATATATATATATATATCACATCACACTACAGTGGGGATATGAATGAATCCAATCCCCACTGTACCACGATCTCCGTGCAGATAGTCGAATACACTTAAGTGAATGCACTACTGCATTCGCAAAAGTGTTTTCGACTATCCCATCCATTTAAATTTTGTGCACAACATTCTGATTTTCGGCACCAGTGCTGCCGATAGACTGTCGATTGCACAAACGATAGTGTGTGTGTGTGTGTGTGTGTATATATATATATATATATATATATATATATATATATATATATGTTGATGAAACTAATGAACATTTCCTCAGATCTGTGTTTGCCACAAAAGATAATGAAACTTAATTGTTGTTGGATTCCAAAGACATGCATCTGGAGCATTTCTCCCCGGGCCTCCGCTGAAAACAGGCTCTATGGAACCTAGTCGGACATTCCCGGTCAACAAATGTTAAATAAATAAAATAAAAAAAAAAAATTGTTGTTCTTTAAAAGTGATTGTTTTTATTCCCAAGTAGAAGAGAGAAATATTGCATTTGGCAGTAATAGGCAGAAATGATGCACATTAGTATATAAGACTGAACTAATGTGACATATGGTTACAAGGTTTGCTTATACACACTTTCATTGAAGTACTGTCTTAATAGCAGTCAGACAAGATAACAGGGAGTTTCTGTAATGTTCTGATTTTACAGAATTTCTTTTTATTTACAGTGTTGAATCGCATCATAAATGCAAAGTATACTGTTAAACTGCATTATTATGTGTTCATGCATAACACTACATATTGTGTAGAGATGGTGACTTAGAAGATGTTTTTCTTAAGTGCAACTGGATGCAAATTGCGTTGGGATCTGTTTAAAGTAACTTGTACAATTGCCACTTAAAAATGGATGCTGTAGCTGTTATTTGGTACTCAAGTTCAGTCATTGTTTCATTCATTTTCCAGTATCCCCTGTAATTCTCTTCAGGGTTGCAAGAATATCCTAGCTAGCAGTGGTTGTGCAACAGAAGAACCAATTCTGGATGGGATATTGGCTCGTCTTAGTGTACACCTGCACACTTATTGGCATTTTAGAGGATCAAGTTCACCTAATAGTACAATATTGGGAGGAAACCTGAGCAGCCAGGATAAAAAAAAAATGTAATCATGGAGAGGACCTATAGATTTATGCAGAAGATACCCCTTTTGATAACCTGACTAGAGAAGACATATACTGTGAGGCATCAGCTTTAAGCTGTATTGAATCAGTACAGCAGCATATAAATGGAAAATTTTGTTGACTTGTGTATATTGCAGAGCATTTGGATCGCAAGATCTGGTTTCATGTTGTGGAATACACATTGTGGAATAGTGAGAAGATATGCAGTAAAAAGAACTCTAGAATGATGTAATTGTTTTGCTTTGGTTATGTTTTCAATAAATCACTCACCTTTTTTCATTAAATGACAGTTAATCTTTTAAATTCACTTGAGGTATCGCTGACTTAGTAAGATGACATCTAAATTTGGCATTATGTGAAAATTCTGGCACCTTCTGAGTACAACAAACCCCATTATGCTTAGGGACTGGAAAAGTTTTGTCTGTGTGCTTATGTTGGAAGGGGGAGGGTGCCTAGGGATTTGGTGACTCCCAGTTGATGAATCTGTTGCTTTTAGGGTAAAGGCATGAGGTCATTGCCTGAAGGAGGTCACTGGTCAAGGAGAGACATGGGTGTTACAGATATTAATGCACTAAAATGAGATAAATACAATATCACGTAGTATTTAAATATGCTGACATGTTATAAGTGCAGGAGTTTATTACTCATAAAGCAAGTCTGAGAGGAACATTCAAACAGTGGATACGGAGAAGAGGAAGGGAGGGGTGAGTGAGAAAAAATGTTTATAAGAGGTAAGCCTTCTCTTTTCTGTTGAGAACTGTATTTACTGTGATGTTTTCACACCTTATCACCCATTGGCATTGTGTGTTCGTGGGATTGTTGTTTAGTGTGCAGGGTTTTTGCCATGATTATTACTTTTTTACAGATTTCAAGTGATATTTAAGACTTTTCATAGCTGTCTGTCTGTCTGTTAGCAGCGTATTTATATTTCTGACACTTTTGCTGTGTGTGTGTTTCTACCATGGATTCAAGAACTGATTAGGTTTTGAGGGTAAACTGTGATGGGTAAAACAGGTACACACTTCCAAAATAGGTACAGTTGAGAGTTTTGATTCCACGAGAAGTTAGGAAGCCCTCCTGTTGCTAGTTTTACAAGGGGACAACCAAGGAGCAACTGGGGGTATCTGGAGTAGTATAGACCCAGAAACTAGGAAATAGTCGGCTAAGCAGAGCTTCAGGGGGATAAAAAATTCCTCTGCCTTTCTAATCTCCTTGATTCTATGAAAGCTGTCTGTTAATGTAAAATGAGAGCAGGATACTGCACCCTTCCATTCCAAGCGTTAGGGGAAGAGACAGGACTCTCTCGATAGGTGTGTGGTCTGTCTGGATATCACCCATCTGAATGAGGATAGTCAGGCCTGTGCAACCTTTGGTTCAAACGTCCTTGCAGTTTGAAGGTCAAAGTTGGTCTTGAAGGGATTCTGTGTTTCTCCTGCTCCTTCATTGTCTTCTGTGTCACCTTCCACTATTAAGAAGCTGGATGAGAAGGAAGGATGCTGGCCAGACTTGTTCTAAGAATCCTGAAGATAAGGTTAATGACAAAGATGGGAAGGGAGAGAGAGAGAGAGAAGTTAAAATTTGGGGAGAGAGAAACCAGGAAATGGAAAATACATTCACCTCCTTTTTTTCCCCTGGCTCTAAAGACCCCAAGACTTCTGGTGGGTTGTGGTTCATCAGAAATGGCACTGCCTCAGTGATGGTCTCCCTCATCTAAGGATCTGACATGACCCCCCCCCCCCCCAGATCCAACTGTTTCCATCAGCCTGGATATTCCAAGCCCATAGTACTTGGCAGCTCCAATCTCAGACAGGACCATTTGCCCTTACTCCTGCAGTGTCCTCTCTGAAGCTTTCTTCTCTTTACGTTTGTAAATAGCCTTTTAGAACCCAAGAGTTTGCCTTCACCATGTTCGGACAAAAGAAGCCTTCATTTATGTGTGCAAGGTCTTTGAGGAGTATCAAAGACATTTGTTTGGACCAGCTTTTGCAATCCTACCTTTAAGACACAGATGGATTTTGGCAATAATCCTCTTCTCAGCTGTGAAAGTGGAGGGCTTTTTTCAGTTGATTCCGACCATGCAAGATTTGGTTCATTTGGCTCCAACTTCCCTTCTTCTATTAGACCTTCCTTTGGCTCCATTGTCTTCTGAATCAGCCCTGATCTTGTTTTTACCCCCTGAATTAGTGCTGACAGCATGGCTGTCTTTGGCACCTGCTGCTGCCTTAATGGCTTCATCTCTGTCTGTGGCAGAGTTGTCCTGGCACAGAGCGTTTTGGATCTTTCTCTCTCCTTGGATGCATCGGCATTTGATAATTTGTCTCTGCTCTATTCATCAAACCTGGCCCAGTTGGTTGCTGGTACTCCAGCTTCCTTAAGGTTGGAGGATTGGAGGGGCTATGTTTTCTTTCTGCCTTTTGACATTTGATGTTGCAGAGAGACTGCCATGTCTTGTCTGTATGGTTCCAGATCCAGCCTGATCTCCATGTTTGTCTGGTGTCTCAGATTCTTTTAAGCAGTTCTTGGGACAGCCTGCACCAGCTGGCTTTGAGCAGCCCCCACCTAAGGACTCCCCTTTTTGTGCCCCCGCAGCATGCCCAGTTTGGAAACGACACAAAAAAGAGCATATATAAGAGGAAACACCTGAACTCCCCAGAGGAGTCCCACAGCAAGGATTCAGAATATGATAAAGGGGAGAGGTCCCCAAGTCCTCCTGTAAGGATGCCTCTTGGCAACTTTCTCAGATTAGTTGGGCAGTGGGGGATGAAACAATAGCACCCTGTCCTGAGGTTTTGATAGTTCTTGAGGCCTTTGGTGCTGGCCCATCCATGTCATGGTTAGTACACCCTCTGGATGCCCTTGTCAGTCTAGTGTCCTGGAGAGAGCTGTGGAGCCAATCCCTCATAAACCAGGTAAAGTTTTAGCCCCCTCTAAAGATAGAGTCTATTGGAGCAAAGGTCCTGCGGTTGATGTTGCCGCTGTTTCTGAGGCCACTAAGACAGACATCTTGGAAGAAAGTGCTTTGATCCATCCCCTGAACAGGGAGTCCCTGGCTTTGGACTTTGTTGGTAAGTGCACCTATGCTTCACCTATGTTTGCTTTCCTGTGCTGAACTTTATAGCATCTGGCGAGACTCCAGTGTTACCTTGTTACTGAGGTGTCTAAATAAGTGGTTTGTGTGCCCTGTTCTCTCCCATACCTTATGTAGTGTTTCAGAAGGAGAGAGTCACTCTCCAAGGTGATATTTTGAAACTAAGTTGAATGAACCCATTCACCTGCCAGTTTTTCTCCAGTCATTCAAACAAGAGAAAATACATACTTCATACATTAGACATTCATTGATAAGTAAGGTTTTACCTCCTCAGAACTAAAACATTAAGAAAAGATTCTCAACTCGGTGTCCTTTGCTACAAACAAACTTGGTTCTAAAGCCTTCAAGGTGAGTTTATTCAGAAGGCACTCTGACTTTAATTTGCTTATTCTGCCAACAGCCATTCCTTACCCTACAGACTTAAGGTTTATTCTTCGAGGTCAGTGCAACTATACGGCCAAACTGGAGGCTGAGCTCTCTCAACATAGGACTGGCAAGACCAGTCAGGAGGAAAAGGTTACCACACACACCATAGACCCAGTCTCACATAGTACCATCACAACCTCAAATCATACACACAAACACACAAAGACATACTCGGAGGCTCTGATCAAAAATCTACCAAAACAGCAGAGGCCACCAAAGCAGACACCCAAACAACCACCACCTCAGAAACAAACACCTGAAACACATAGACCTCACAGTCAGAGTGTCAAACAGTCACAGCCCCTAAGGCCAAACACAATGCCAGACACACTAGTCATTGGTGACTCCATAGTCAGACACACTGACGTCCCGCTTACCAGACTGAGTAAGGAGAAGGTCACAGTAAGCTGCCTGTCGGGCGCTAGAATCCGCCACATAACGCAAGCACTCAGGTCACTCAACAGCAGGTACAAATACGACTCAGTCATTGTCCACGCTGGTGTAAACGACCTGAGAAGTACTCCTTGGACTACATGAAAGAGACATTGAAGAGCTCTCTGATTATGTAGCCCAGGCAGGTATGACCCTGACCTTGAGCAGTATCCTACCTTCACCAAGAATGATGCCACAATACAGAGATAAGATGATCAGCTTTAACAATTGGCTTAAAATCTGGTGTCATTCAAAGGGGATCCAATGTCTGTCTGCCTGGGATGACATGCTGGACAAGCCACGCTGCTTCAGGGACGGCTTGCACCTGTCACCCTGGGATTCCGGATATTGGCAAAGGCTCTTGCCACCCCATAGTGCCTTTTTAGGCAAGGCTCAAATTCTAAACCTACCACCCTAGAACACAAAAAGGAAAAACTAAGGGTAATGCTGCTCAATGCCAGAAGTCTTAATCTCAAAATGCACGCACTGAGGCCCTTCTCAGTATGGAGAACATCGATGTCTGTGCGGTGACAGAAACCTGGTTCAAGGCTCCTGAGAGCATCCCAGCACTATCAGGTTATACCTCATATCATGCGTTCCGGGCCCAAAATCTGGACAATACCGAGAAAGGAGGGGGGGTATCCATATTCATCAAGGACACCCACACCTCAAGACTGGTGGCAACGACGATGCATCGGAGACCATCCAGGTGCAATTAACCATAGGCAAGACTGCTCTGCAAATTGTAGCATGTTACAGGCCACCCTCACAAACTCTGGAACCTCACATGGCTTTCCTGAAAACGCTAGAGGGATAAATGTATCACCAAACACCATCATACTAGGTGACTTCAATTACCCTAATATAGACTGGGTACACTACTCAAGCGCTAAGACCTAAGCCCAAAAGTTCCTGGAATTCATAAACTCAAATGCCATGGAACAGCTAGTCACCATCCCCACAAGAGGAGAAAACATACTTGATCTCATCATCACGAACATGGGAGCACTATGTTCAACGCCGGAATTATACCCCTCACTGGTGAGATCAGATCACAAACTAATCTCGCTGGAGGTCCTCATCCCACCCCTACCTGAAATAAAAAAGACCACAGTAAAGAATTTCTCGAAAGCCCACTTCACATTTCTAAAGACTAGTGTGGTCGCGTTTAAGGCCCCGAGCGTGGAAAACAGTATTCAAGCCGCTGAATCACTTACAAATGCCTTCTACCAGCACCTGCAGGACTGCATGGATAAGGCAATCCCAAGCAAAACAAAGACTCTTTGTACCAAAGGCAAGCGTCCAGCCTGGTGGACCCCAGCCATAAACAAACTCTACAACAAAAGGAGGAAGCTACTACAAGATAGAGCAAAATCCTTAAAAGGTAAGACACCCTTGATCACTATAAGTAAAAAACTAAGAGCTCTCATAAAATCATCCAAAGCAAATTTTGAGAGAAAAATAGCTAAAGACTCAAAAGACAATCATAAGGCCTTCTTTAGCTATGTCAGAAACCTGGGAGGAAACTCCCAGATATGTTCAGAACTAGTTCAAAATAATGTGAAGATTACTGATCCTACAGACATTGCCAACATACTGGCTGACAGGTTCAGTGCAAACTTCTCCCCCCCCCTCCCCCCCAAAAGGAGAGATATCTATACCAAGCGATTGCAGTCCCCCAAACATCTCCAACACCCAAGTGAAAACTGCTCTCGCCAAAGCAAAAAACACAGCATCCATGGGACCTGATGGTGTCCCCGGCTGTGTGCTCCACGAACTAAACGACAAATTGAACCCACAGCTAGGACAGCTGTTTAATCATAGTCTTACCTCTGGATACGTGCCCAGGGAGTGGCGCACTGCAACTGTGGTCCCACTTCACAAAGGCGGTGCCTCCACCGACCCTGGAAATTACCGGCCCATTAGCTTGACAAGCCTTATCTGCAAAGCCATGGAGAGGATCATAATGGACCTCATAAATAAAGACACAGGGAATTTGCAGACTTTGGATCCATCCCAGTTTGGCTTTGTCAAAGGCAGATCATGCCTTCTAAACTTGGTTGACTTTTTCGAAACAGTCACCAAAGCCATTGATGAGGGAAAGGCAGTCCATACAGCCTACCTAGATCTGGCGAAGGCCTTCGACACAATACCCCACTCGGGTATCATTGAAAAACTCATCAGCTTAAATGTTAACCCATACATCACAAGATGGGTTGCAAACTGGCTGAGTGACAGAACCCACAGGGTCAGAGTTGCTGGCGCCATGTCAGACTCAAAGCCTGTCACAAGTGGTGTACCACAGGGCTCAGTCCTGGGCCCACTCTTGTTTGGCATCTACTTTTCCAAGTACAAGCAAACACAGGAGGGTTATGGCTGACAAAGTTTGCAGATGACTGTAAACTGGCCATAGTAGAAAACACATCTGACACAGATATCCTACAGAAGGGTCTCACAGAAACGGATAACTGGTGCCAGAGCCATGGCCTAAAGTTAAATGCCAAAAAATGCATAGTCATACCCTTCGGGAAAAACAAGGTTACCCCTAGCTACCAAATAGGTGGCAATCCACTGAGCACAGAAGAAGTTATCAGGGACCTAGGGACACAGGTTGATAGTAGTCTGTCATTCGACACCCATGTAGCCAAATTAGTTAGGAAGACCTTCTACATTGCCCACCTTATCATGAAGGGTTTCTCGTCTAGATCAAGGGAGGTCATAGTCTCCCTGTACTCATCACTCATCAGACCAATGATTGAGTATAATGCCCCATTCGGAATGTATCTGACCCGACACTTGCAGCAGCTGGAGAGGCCACAAAAGTTCCTCACCAAAAGGATAAAGGGTCTCAAACATCTGTCCTATGCTGCCCGACTGAAAGAACTCCAGCTCTACTCAGTCGCACGCCTGCTCAGAGGTGACCTTTGCCTAACATACAAGGCCATGTCAAACCCAGATTTGATGAATATGCTTCACCTCAAAAAATCTAGATCCATCAGAGCCACAAGGGCGGGAGACTTAAACCTGGACACGGCTATTAATAGGACGTGTTGGAGGGATAGATTCATCACCCAAAGACTCCCTATGCTGTGGAACAAAATCCCGGTATATGTGAGGCAGAGCACCTCGCTGGCCTTGTTCAAGAAAAATCTTGACCAATGGATGGGAGATCGCAGATATACCCCAGGGATCACCTCAGTGTCACTGCTCGACAGAGGCACAGCAAAATAATGGGTATAGTTCCCCATACTAAAGGGGTGGCGTAAGCCACAAAACTATGGGCTAGGCTTGTAAATGCCCTCGGGCAGATAGCCTAGTATGAACCTATGAACCTATAAACCTAAATAGCCTTTTAGAACCCAAGAGTTTGCCTTCACCATGTTCGGACAAAAGAAGCCTTCATTTATGTGTGCAAGGTCTTTGAGGAGTATCAAAGACATTTGTTTGGACCAGCTTTTGCAATCCTACCTTTAAGACACAGATGGATTTTGGCAATAATCCTCTTCTCAGCTGTGAAAGTGGAGGGCTTTTTTCAGTTGATTCCGACCATGCAAGATTTGGTTCATTTGGCTCCAACTTCCCTTCTTCTATTAGACCTTCCTTTGGCTCCATTGTCTTCTGAATCAGCCCTGATCTTGTTTTTACCCCCTGAATTAGTGCTGACAGCATGGCTGTCTTTGGCACCTGCTGCTGCCTTAATGGCTTCATCTCTGTCTGTGGCAGAGTTGTCCTGGCACAGAGCGTTTTGGATCTTTCTCTCTCCTTGGATGCATCGGCATTTGATAATTTGTCTCTGATCTATTCATCAAACCTGGCCCAGTTGGTTGCTGGTACTCCAGCTTCCTTAAGGTTGGAGGATTGGAGGGGCTATGTTTTCTTTCTGCCTGTTGACATTTGATGTTGCAGAGAGACTGCCATGTCTAGTCTGTATGATTCCAGATCCAGCCTGATCTCCATGTTTGTCTGGTGTCTCAGATTCTTTTAAGCAGTTCTTGGGACAGCCTGCACCAGCTGGCTTTGAGCAGCCCCCACCTAAGGACTCCCCTTTTTGTGCCCCCGCAGCATGCCCAGTTTGGAAACGACACAAAAAAGAGCATATATAAGAGGAAACACCTGAACTCCCCAGAGGAGTCCCACAGCAAGGATTCAGAATATGATAAAGGGGAGAGGTCCCCCAAGTCCTCCTGCAAGGATGCCTCTTTTGGCAACTTTCTCAGATTAGTTGGGCAGTGTGGGGGATGAAACAATAGCACCCTGGCCTGAGGTTTTGATAGTTCTTGAGGCCTTTGGTGCTGGCCCATCCATGTCATGGTTAGTACACCCTCTGGATGCCCTTGTCAGTCTAGTGTCCTGGAGAGAGCTGTGGAGCCAATCCCTCATAAACCAGGTAAAGTTTTAGCCCCCTCTAAAGATAGAGTCTATTGGAGCAAAGGTCCTGCGGTTGATGTTGCCGCTGTTTCTGAGGCCACTAAGACAGACATCTTGGAAGAAAGTGCTTTGATCCATCCCCTGAACAGGGAGTCCCTGGCTTTGGACTTTGTTGGTAAGTGCACCTATGCTTCACCTATGTTTGCTTTCCTGTGCTGAACTTTATAGCATCTGGCGAGACTCCAGTGTTACCTTGTTACTGAGGTGTCTAAATAAGTGGTTTGTGTGCCCTGTTCTCTCCCATACATTATGTAGTGTTTCAGAAGGAGAGAGTCACTCTCCAAGGTGATATTTTTAAACTAAGTTGAATGAACCCATTCACCTGCCAGTTTTTCTCCAGTCATTCAAACAAGAGAAAATACATACTTCATACATTAGACATTCATTGATAAGTAAGGTTTTACCTCCTCAGAACTAAAACATTAAGAAAAGATTCTCAACTCGGTGTCCTTTGCTACAAACAAACTTGGTTCTAAAGCCTTCAAGGTGAGTTTATTCAGAAGGCACTCTGACTTTAATTTGCTTATTCTGCCAACAGCCATTCCTTACCCTACAGACTTAAGGTTTATTCTTCGAGGTCAGTGGCTACTTTGCCTTCTTTAGAAATTCCTAAGTTGATGAAATATGTTTAGCTGCAACTTGGTCTACACTGCATACCTTTGTAAAACGCTATAAACTAGACATAATTTCAAGATCTGGGGCTTCCTTTGGAGACACTGTCCTCAGAGATCTGCTGTTATGTTTTCAACCAGGTATTCAGTAGCTGGATATTCTTTCCATAAGTTGAATCAAATGGATGGGATAAATAGGATACAGGAGTTATGTAATATCCATCAGTTTAATAAAATGGATGGGATAAATAGGATACAGTAGTTATGTACTTGACTATAAAGCTGGATCCTTTTATCCACATTCATCTGATACAACCCTTCCTCCACCCCCACCTTCCAGTTGTTAACTTATTGACTATGAAGGACCCGAGGAATCTTTAACTTTCTCTAGGGGTTATATGGCCACACACACTTTTATCAGGCAGCAAACTTGATTTGTGGCAGCTTCATTTGTATTTATGTTATGGGTAGGGAAAGATTTTAAAGGAGTTCAGGGCTGGAGTACTAGTTTTGCAGGCTGGGATCCATCAAAACGGCTCAAGGACTCGTGTGCGTTATTGGACAGACATGGATGAAAGGATCCAGCATTATGCTAAGTACATAGTTACCATTTATCAGCTTACCTGAATAGACCACTTAAAGCATTGAGTGTTATTTCTAGGCTTTTTTCATTTGACTCTATAGTGCATGTAATTCTCCTTTGAATTACTGGAAGCTGTCTGCTGTACTAAAACTGAAATTTTAGCTTCTTTTTGCTGAGCAGCTGAAAGGTTCTTCATAGCCGGAGTTTCTTTTCCTTTTCTTTGCTGTCATCCCATGTAATTACTACCCAGTAAGTAAATTTTACCCATGTTGATAACTTTTACTCCTTTTTAAACAATTTCTCAGATTTCACTCTGGGAGAAATCTAAATCGACCTGTTTCTCAGTGTGCAACCATCTTGGAAGTTGACGGTGTCCTAGTATTGATTAGTTAGTACCTTAAGGGAATTGTGCATCGTCTTTATTTGAAGGACCCCTGTCCTTCTTTCGATTTGAATTTTATGACTGACAAGTTTGCCTGTCTTCTATTTGAATATGTTGGTTTGGCTGTGTTGAAGTTAATGTCTTGGAAGATGTTTTTTTTTTTTTTTTGATGGCCATTAAATCTACTTATATGAATTTGAAACTTCAGGCCCTTAACCTTAGAGACCTGTATCTGGACTTTTACATCAGTCAGTTTCTCTGAAAATTATCTTAGGTTTCATTTAGAATGTGTTGCTAGTATGGTCCTTAAACCAGCCCTTCCATAAACTGGCATACTTTGGTCCCAGGCATGCTATCGTGGTTCACAGTGTGATTTAACAGCATGCTGTGGTGACTCTTTCTCTCTGTCTCCCCCTCCAGCTGTTGGAACTTTTGATATAAAAATACCAAACTAATCAAAGGAGAGAGAAACTCATTCACAAGGTTTCTATGTCTCCCACCTAGATTAAGTATTAAAATAAATACATACATACATATGTTTCATGCACAGGCAATAATGCCCTTCTAGCCTGCCAATATACTAAAACAGTTGCTCCATAGTAAGTGCACAGGTTGTTCTTAAAACATCTGAACTAGTGCTTGCTTTAATGTAATTTGGTAGCATAATCCATGCATCACCTACTCTGTGAAATCCAGTTAGTATACCTTTCATTCCTGTATGATCTACATGGCTTGTCTTATGATTCTGTAATACTTTTTGATAACTGCTCCTGGGAATGTTTGGGGTTATCTCTAATTGACCTGTATACCTGAATAAGGTCTCCTTAAATGTCTGTGAGACAGTATATAAGATTAAATATTTTAGTCTTTTTGTAATAATTAAAATTTTCACATCCATGAATGTCCTTTGTATATTTCCACTGTACTCTTTCCGATTTAGTCATGCTTGTTTTCTTAAGGTGTCCATATTGTTATTCCATTCTCAAGTTTGGATTTACTATAACTAACAAATGCTAGCTTCATTTCTGTGTTCAAAGACTTTATAAATATTTTTATGCAACCTATAATTTTAAAACTATTATTAACGTATGGGTTGACATGATTAAAAAAACTCCAAGTCCTTAAATTAAGCTGCAGTTTCGATCGCTGTGTGCTGTATTAAATATTCACCTTTCAGTCTGTCTCCCAAATCCCATATGCTTGGAATTTGATGTACTTATCAACATGTTATTTTCCTGTGCCCAAATGGTCAATTTAGTTACATTCTTCTGTAGGCTTGCTCATGTGTAACGCATTTAACGTATTTCTCACTTTCAAGTCCTCTACGTACAGATTGTAGAACACCTCAGATGAACAATATCTGAAAGATACAACCTAAACAAGTAAGGACCTAGAACAGAGGCCTGTGGGACAACCTGGCTGTAACCTAGAATTTCACTTGTCCATTTTCTGTATGATACTTGCCATGTCCTATTTGTAAGCCAGGCAGTGACCATCTTATCAAGATTACATCAACTACCTAGTTGTAATTTATTTTTTATTAAAGATCATAAAGATCTTTTTTTAAATTAAGAGTTAAGACATAGACAAATGTACATTAATAGAAGAAAAACAAACCATATTAATGTTTTCCCCATATACATACATTATATAACACGTGTTTTTCTTTCTTTATATCCATCATCGGTCCAACATTACATAAATTGTAAAATTCCTACCTTCCCTTAAACTCACTGCTCCTCCTGAAAATTATTCTGCATATGTTTCCACAAGTTCTTTTTATTTCTATATAATTTGCTACTTCTATTTTCTAAGATCTTTATTTCAGTTATTTTATCTCTTTTAAAGTATTCAGTACTTCAGATACAGTTGGTATTAGGTTTGATTTCCGTTTTCTAATTGTTTTTTTGGTAGCCAACAGAATTAAACTTAGCAAGGCTTTACTATATCTAGGCAATTTAGATCCTGTGTCCCAGCTCAAAACGATCATTTTCTTAGTTACAGACATTTGCTCACCCAATATTTCTGACTTGGTACACTCTAGGGAATTTTTAAAATCTGCCATTTCATTACACTCCAAAAACATATGTTCCCAGTTACCCCTTTCTTCTCCATCACACCTCTAGCATTTGCTGTCTGCTGGGGGAAGGGGACATGATCAGAAGTAGTAGTTAGGAATATGGATTAAAAAGGCTACCACTACAGCAGCTAAGTATATGTGGGAAGAAACTGAACAAAAGTTAATACAGAAATTGAGAAACTGAAATCTGTTATTTATGGATATAGATAGTAAGATACAAGCAATGAAAATGTTTTTAGTTCCTGCAGTTTTATATACAGGTCAGACACATTATCAACCAGGGGAAAGGTTGTGGACAGTAATTAATAGCTGAATGAATTTATCTGTGAGGGGAAGAAGGCAAAAAGAGTTAAGTGGGATAAGCTGATTTTTCCAATATAATAAGTCAATTTTAGATTACCTGATTTGAAGGAGTATTTTAGAGCTACAGATTTAAGGCTGATATGTGAATCACAAACAGAAGGTTATAATTCAAATTGGAAATTGATGATGATGAAGCAGGGGACAAATTCAAGAAATAAGGAGTGAATGGGGTTTTGGATGCAGATCCTTAAGGAGAATCATAACCATAAAGAATATTTAATAAAGTAGCAGAAAGTATTCTAAGAATTTATTTAGCACAAGAATGGAAATGGGAGATTTGCTGATAGGGATGACTGCAATTAGAGGTACAGAGAATAAACTAGAAGAGGCTGGAATTTACTGGAGAAAATTTGCAAAAGAACCAAGGTATTGGGAACAAATTAGTAGAGGGGGGGAAAGACAATAGAATGGGGTGATGCGCTAAGAAGGCAGTTGGACTGCAGACTAGAGACTGTATAGGCAAACAGAAAGGGATACAGGAGTCCTAAGTGAAAGACCTGCTGTGTTATATTTTTAAGTTGAATCTAGAACAGAAGCTGCTGTTAAAGGGATAATTAGAAGGGAATATAAGGTGTTGCACTTTAACTAAGAATCAGTCGGAGTTTTGTTTTGGCACTGCTGGAAGATTGGAATCTTGAAAACAAAGCATTTGGACAATATTTTTCATCCAGGGAAGTACATTTAAACTGCATTTACAATATTGCATTTGTCTTTTAATTTTGTATGTTGTGCTTTCTCTTTATCTGAAGTTGGCTACTAATTTAAGGCATTTTTTTATCGTCTGCCATGTTTTTTTTTATTATTATTTTTTAGTTGGGCCTGTGTGCCTCATTTTATTACATTTTTGTGGCTGTCTTCTGAATTGGGTCCCTAAACACTCTATATATATGTTGTCCTTTTATACTTGCAGGCTTTTGAGTTACCTGCCCCTACTGTATATCTGATCCTAGAAGCTCCTCCCACTCTTATTGACTCTGCTCATATTACTGGTTTCAGATGGAAGAAACTGAGAAGACCTTCCTTAGACTGTTAGTATACTTTAAAATTGCCTTAAAGTGTGTGTGTGTTCCTCATTGCTGGCTTGTCTGCCTTTGAATTGCCTTGTAATATCTTCACTTGTGGCTAACTAAAGTGTTTTTTCTTTTTTTTTCTTTTATGCATTAAGAAGACTGGGACTGCAATTCTAGTGGCAGAAGAAAGGTAGTCTGGTCTGTCTGAGGTGGGATACACACAGGGAGGCTTAAAGCAAGAATTTACTTGTAGC
Organism: Protopterus annectens; assembly: GCF_019279795.1. Taxonomy (NCBI): domain Eukaryota; kingdom Metazoa; phylum Chordata; order Ceratodontiformes; family Protopteridae; genus Protopterus; species Protopterus annectens. The sequence goes on from NC_056744.1 coordinate 831,176,894, forward strand.
TAGTTGTTTGATTTGTTTCTAATTCCTTTTCACTTTTGCTTAAAGGAGAATCGCACCCGCAGACTCAAAAAAAATGTTTATTTCATCATGGTTTGGTGTTTCCTACATTTTTAACTCCACTCTGAGACTATTTACAGGTTTTTAAATATTTTTATACATAATTTCTGAGTCTGACCACATGGGGTCTGGCATCTTAAAGTGCAGTACTCATCTGTAAAAAGTTATATCACGCAGGCCTCTTTCTTCCTAAAGCTCCTGTCACTGCATTGATTTTACGTGCATACACTGTTGTCTTTCTGTCAGTTAGTTTTAGGTAACATTTCATGCCGTTCAATGATTAGTTAAAACACAAACAGTGCAAATGCCACAGAACAGACTTTCAAAGTGGTTTTTACTGCTGCTTTTTAGAATGGCTAAACTGCAGTTTTTTGTGATGCCTGAATTGTACTACTTTGACTCATCTCCCATCCCCCTTCACACTAACTTCCCTAGCTGTCAAAGTGCTAAGGGTAATTTGAGCTGTTACCTGCTGTGACTGACAGCTCATAGCAGGAAACTTGACACATGTACTGTTTCCTTGTTCTAGCCTTTACTTTCTGTATGGTTAGGGGAAGGACCTGGGAGCTGTGACATCACAGCATGGGTGGGTTTTTAGGACAGTCATGATGATGTCATTTTGGGGGAGGGAATTGTCCAGAAAACTACCTGTATTCAGTGGCCTTGATGACATCAATGAATTAGAGACATTTTCTGGGTGGGATAAATGTTTTTTGAAAATGAAACCACCACAGTACAGTAAGGTACTGTTCCAGTGAACAGAAACAGTCAATTTAAAATATTTTACATGCTGTGTTGTTGTTTATTTATAGCAGGGACAATAAATAAGGATAAAAAGGACAGAGAACCTGAGCATTTAGTAATAGAATCCCATTGTTTTCCTTTAAATAAAATGTTTTCACATTAAGAATATTATATTGTAGTAGAAGTAACCTGGCTGGGCGACCACAGTGGTGCAGTGGTTAGCATTGTTGCCTCACAGCAAGAGGTTCTCTGGTTCGATCCTCAGCTGGGGTGCCTTCTGTGCGGAGTCTGCATGTCCTCCCTGTGGTCGCGTGGGTTTCCTCTGGGTGCTCCGGTTTCGTCCCACATCCCAAAGACATGCAGTAGGTGGATTGGCCCTAGGTGTGAGTGCGTGTGTGTGCTTTCTGTGGAAGGTTGGGTGCCGGGCTGGCAACTCGACACTGTAAAACTCCACTGCCAATCATGAGCGGACAGATGATCCGCTGTGGCGACCCCTAACCGGGGAAAGCTGAAAGAACAAGAAAGAAGTAGAAGTAACCTGGCTAGTCTGAGTTGGGAAACACATAGGAGGGCTTAAAGTGAGATTGTTTCATCAGCCAGAAGGCTTATTACGACTCGTTTGGTGTTGAAGTGCAGTTGTGAGGCACTTTTACTGTCATTTTACATTAAGAAGTTCCAGGATAATCCATTTTTTGGCAGAAGGTGTTTTCCTAGTCTCTCTGAGTTGGGAAGCATTTCAAGTGTGTTTGATTTTAGGCCAGAGAGCACAGAAGTTAGTTTTTGGCTTTTTCTTGTATTCTATAAATTACATGCTTTTTTGCGAGATTGTTCACTGTGCTGTGGTGGTTAGCTGTAGCCTGTAACACAGAAAGGCTTTGCATGGAGCTTAGCTTAGGGCAGTAAGTTAGCGCATCAGACACACAGGTCATAGCACTATCTAACATCTAGCCTTAATCCTAGACACCATTCAGGTGATCCCTGTAAAACCAAGTCAGTAAACCATAATAACACAACTCTAATACAGGCCCTGACAACATGGATTTGTGATTTCCTAATGTTTCTGTGGTCAGCTTGGTGAATACTGGCATCCTGAAACAATGTAGCAAATTTCTCTTGAACTCGGACAACCTTTTAATCCTTAAAGAAACTAACACAGTATATGAGAGATGTACATACATATCTTCCTTGGAGGCACAAATCTTGCTTACAAACAAGATTGTCAAGAACAGACACACTACATCCTTCACACACACCACTCAACACATACACACCTGCTTATGCTGAGGCACTTAACAGGTCTTTGATGTACAGAAAGATTTCTTTTAAGTTGTCAAACAGCAATACCTATCCTCATCAACCAGTAAAGTACACAATAAAAGCAACACTTACCACCACACACCAACTTATACCCAACAATTCCCAAAAACAAAGCCCATAAGGCAAGTAAACACTTTATCTATTACTCTTGTAATAAGGGATTGTCTTGTATGACACACAGATGCCCCTCTCACCAGACTGGACAAGGAAAAGATAGCAATTAGTTGCCTATCTGGAGAAAGGATCCACAATATTATGCACACACTCAGGTCACTGCACCATAGGTACCAATATGATTATATCATAGTCCGTGTGGATGCGAATGACCTGAGATGTCCCTCACTGGACAATGTGAAAAGAGAACTTTTTGATCTCTCTGAATGTGTGTCACTGGTATGTGCTGTACATTGAGCATCATTCTACCTTCACCAAGTGTGATGCCACAGTATAAACAGAAAAGGACTGATTTTTAATTTCTGGTGTCACTCCAGTGGAATCCAATATATATCTGCATGGGAGGACATGGCTAACAGACCATGTTGCTTTTCCAAGGATGCTCTGCACCTGCCTCCCCCTCATTCCTGGGCTTTCGATATTGGTTCAAACTTTATCCACCCCCCTTTGAACATTTTTAGGCAATGTCAAAATAATAAAACTAATAATATAGCAAAGAAAAAGTGCAAAGCAACCTTAAGTTGTTGCAGTGCTCATAAATTTAACAAGAAACACCACACCCTACAAGCTCTCCTCTTTCTGGAAAATGTAGACATCAGTGCTGTCATCAAGATGCCACATAAAGTACACTGGCAGTAGGAGGCTACAGTGCCTTCCATATATTTAGACCAACAACAGCATAGGGCTAAAAAGTGGTGGGGTCTCAATCTACAGTAGTAACAAATACAGCTCCAGGTTGTTTAGACAGGGTAGTGCCCTGAAGTCCATCCACGTCCAAGTCTGTATAGCCAAAGTTCCTTACCATGCCCTGGCCAGCAACAGGTTGGCCTTTTGAACCATGAAGCTCACAGCTCTTACCTAAACTTACTAGAGGTGCTCACAATCCAGCCAAATACTCTGTTAATTGGAGACTTTAACTACCCGTCTATAGCCTGGGAAGCATATACTGCCTCTAACTCACAGACACAATTGGCTTTGTCAACACAAACACCCTAGACCAGATGGTACACGCTCAAACCAGAGGATCAAACATATTGGACCTAGTATTTGCCAACATGGGAGAGAATTGCACCCCCTCTTCCCCCACCCCATATTACGTTCTCATTTGTGAGTCAGACCACAAACCTGTCTTCCTCCATATAAAAATCGACCAGGAAAACCCAATTAAGCCCGTAACAGTTATGAACTATTCTAAAGCTAACTACATTCTGCTAAGCAATAGTTTGCCAAAATTAGCGGCTTCCCAAACCCCAAGAACACAGCTGCCTTTGGAGAATTATTTATAGAAACCCTGTACAAGCATTCAGGCTGCTGTACCTAGCAGAAGTAAGCCCAGATGTACCACCAAAAGCAAACCTCACTGGTGGAATCCTTATCTAAACAGGGTATATTACAAAATTAAGAAGTCATGGCCAGAATCAGAAAGAGCAACTTTAATAGAGACGAGCTGTCTGATTTGGCCAAACAAGAAACTAAGAGGTCTGATAAAGTTCACCAAGGCTAATTATAAGCTCAGGATAACCTCCCCAGGCTAAAGGCAATTGCAAGGTCTTCTTCAGCTATGCCAGGAACTTTAAATTAACACTCATCAATGTGCAGATCCGGTAGTAAATGTAGAAGCCTTCAGTGGCCAGGGTGATACGGAATGTACTGGCTGAAAAATTTAGTTTTGACATCGTCCTCTACCCCCCCCCCCCCCGTGACATTTCTTCTCACATATCAACAGGGAGTTGGTCCAGTGCTTGTTAAGGCCAGAAACACTGCTTCATTGGGCCCTGGCAATATCCCGTGGTTGCCTCCTAAATTGTCTAAAACAAGACCTAGCAGGGCCATTTGAGGCACTGTTCATCTACAGACTCAGAGCAGCTTACGTGCCAGGTGAAGGGAAGGCTGCAACTGTCATCCCTTTTCATTAGGTAGATAATCAACTGACTGCTAACTACAGTCCTATCAGTCTAACAAGTTTGATATGCAAAGCCATGAAATGAATTACCATGGAAATGATCAAGAATTGGCAACCTACAGGCACTGGACCCATCCCAGTTTGTATTTAAGGGAAAGTCTTGCCTAGTCATCCTGGTAGACTTCTTTGAGAGGGTCACCAAGGCTATGGATGAGGGGAAAAGGTGCATTACACCTGCCTTGATCTGTTCAAGGTAATGCAATGTAATACCCCCACTCTGGTATTGCTGACAAATTCCAAACTAGTCATAAATCCCTACATAATCTGCTGGATTGCTAGCTGACTCACAGATGGGATGCAAGAAGTCAGGATCTCTGAGACCACCTCCACCAGGAGACTGATCACCAGTGGATTACCCCAGGGCTGCACGTTGGGCGTGCTTCCATTTGGCATCTACGTCTAGGAACTAAAGGCTAATGTCAAAGGCCTCTGGCTAACCAAAGTTCACAGATAACTAAATTGGGAGCTGTCATAGATTCTTCCCATGATAGCAACATCATACAAGAGGGTCTAACACAAATGACTGGTGCCAAAGCCACAGATTAACACACATGACATAGACATTGTTAGATATAGCCCCTCACTGACCCTCTTCAAGCGAAATCTAGACGCGTGGATGGGAAATCGCAAATTCACCCCAGGATCTCTTCTGTGTCCCTGCTAGACAGAGGCACAGTAAACTAATCTTAAAAGGGTACCTTCTGTGACCTACTTTGCAGAGGCACAGTAGGCTAATCTAATAGGGAGGCGGAAGCCAAATACACTCTGGCTAGGCTTATAAATGCCATAGGGCAGATAGCCTAGTATCTACCTATGAACCTATGAAGAAATGCATTATAGTGCCGTTTGGGAAATCGTCCACCATAGCTAATTACTCCATTGGTAAAACACCCTTAACAGTTGACCTGATAGTTAGGGATTTGGGGAACATATGTAGACTGTAATCTGGCCTTCAACCAGCACATAGCCAAGATAGTAAGAAAATCTAAGTCGCCCAACTCATAAGCAAGAGTATGGTATCCAGGTCCAAGGAAGTTATATTCTACTCCGCCCTTATCACACCCATCATTGAATAAACTGTCCCCTTTGGCATGTAGCTAATCGGGCACTTGTAACAGTTGGAACACCTTCAGAATTTCCTCACCAGGAGAATCCAGGCTATGAATACCCTGTCCTACACATATCGACGTAAGGCCCTATCTCTGTACTCAGTCTTCTCCAGGTAATTGAGAGGCGATCTATGCCTAGCGTACAAGACATCCTAAGATCTAGCTCTGGTGGATCTCTTGCATATCCACAAAACAAACAGCACCAGAAACACTAGATCCAAGAACCTGAACTTTGCCTGCATCATAAACTGAATATGCTAGAGAGACCAATATGTGTCCTAAAGTGTCCCTGCCCTATGGCATAAGCTCCCCATCTACATAAAGCAGAGTTCATCCCTGACCCTATTCAAAAGAAATCTTGATCATTGGTTGAGAAATTATAACTTTACCCCTGGTCTGGTCCCCGTGTCTGTGATAGAGGTCAACAGTAAGTAAATTAATCCCCAACTAAATTACCCCTCCAAATAACCCTTAGCTATCTCTTTACTAATGCACTCCACCATATAGGCGGTTGGGTTGCATAGCTAGACTTGATCCTGGTGGTCATTAGCCTAGTGTAACTCTATAAATGTATAAAATTGGGAAGAAGGATTGGATAAGCAGTTTGCAAGGGACAATGGGAAGGCATATGCATGACTCCCAAGTGTGCAACAGAGACCAGAAGGTTTATAATGTTTCTTGGAAGTATTACCCTAGGTAGTTTTATACCTCAATCAGACTTCGATTTTTTCCTCAAGTAGATGGCAGATGTTGGAGATGTGATTGGGATGTGATTGGGAGGAAAGAGATAACTGGGAGCATATTTTGGGAGTGTAATGATGTGGCGGATTTTTAAAAAATCTGTACAGAGTACTCAGTCAGAAATATTTGGTGAGCAGATGGGTGTAACTAGGGAAATTTATTTTAGCTGGAACACAGGATTTGAATTGCCCAGACATAGTAAGACCTTGTTAAACTTAATTTATGCTGGTTGCAAAAAAAAAATATTAGAAAATGGAAATCAAAGTATAAACCAACTGCATTTTAAGTATTGAATATTGTACAAGAGATAAAAGAACCAGAAGTTGGATCTTCAAAAAAGGGAAGTAGAAAATTACATAGACAAAAAAGAAACCGTGGGAAACAGTACATGCAGAATAATGTTTAGGAGGAGGAGAGAGATGAAGGGAAGGCAGTAACTGAGCAATTTATGTAATGTTGGACTAATTTTTATTAAAGAGTATATATAATTTATCTTACTGGAAACATGTTAATACAGTTTGTTTTCTTTTATGTTACTGTATGTTTACCCATGTTTTAAGTGATAATAAAGGTTTAAAAAATAATGAGTAGTGTAGCCAATAGTATAAAAAGCTGCTGTTCCCACCTGTTATAGACATTTTTTATCTCCATTTGAACCTATGTCACACTTTTTTGTTTTAATGAAAACCCTCAAGAAAAAACTAAATACATTTTAAAAACACCCCCATGGCCTAATCACCTAGAGCAAAGATGCAAAACTATGTACAGCTTCAAAAAATGAAGTTTAACCCCCCCCACCCCTTGGAGACAGCTTGCATCCACAGGCATTACCTAACAAAAAGTGAAAGTTTCCCATGCTAAAGTGCAGGCTACAACCTCTGTTCTCCCTTATGCCAATTGCTGTCCTTTTCTCATCTCTTTCCCCATCCCATGTGTGGAAAACAGCTTGTATGCTTTCAGAAAACATTAACTTTTAGCAATAAGAAAAAGTGCTTTGGCTGTCTTTAAATAAAACTATACTGTATACTGTTCTTTTAAATGCCAGTATTAAGGCAGCTATCTCTTATTTTTCATTGATCTGTTTGCTGTTGTATCTTTAAGTTTTGCATTTCCTCAGCAGAGAATGCTCAGAATTCTCAGTATTACATGCTTGGCCATGCAGACAGCTTGTTTCCATGTAAAAGAAGTCAGCAATGAATATTTGTACATTTCACTTAGAACCGAGTGTGCAACTGCCATAGCAGCAGATTTCTTGACTCCCACTTATTTGCTAATGGGAAAAAAAAAGTAATATCTTCAGATGCAAGAAGCTTGACATTTTTATGGCTTTCCTGATTTTGTATTTTTTTCAAGTCTATTTACTTCAAAAACACTTAGTTTATGCCAATTACAATAATCTAGACATTCATCATTGTAAAAATAAGAGGAAATATCTTCATTCTACATATAATAAATGCACTTTTACACCCCACCCCAGCTGCCCAAGATGACAGCATATTAATGTAAAACTTTTGTCCAGCCTTTCTTCTCTTGTTTTGCCAGAAAGCCTATATTTCTTACAACTAAAAAAGTACTTGTTTGCTTTAATATTTTTTACATATACAACAGTCATGGAAAAGACCCCTACATTTAAAATACCCAACTACACACTGCACAAAACCACATTACTATATGTAGCATGCAGTTTGCATCCTGAAATATTTTATACAAATACTAAGAAAAACAAAAACTGTTTTACTTGATTTCCCTTTTAGCATCCTTCCAAACATTAATAGCATAAAGTAGAGTACATATTTTATAGTTCACCCAGAAGTTTAACAAAATCAGCAGAAGTCCAGTCTTCCTCTGCCACTTTTTCTAGCAATGCCATATTTCAGAAATGTGATTGATGCTTTATAGTCTCGTACTTATTCATTAATTTGTGTTGTTGGTCGTCTTCTTGTTAATCTCTGTCTCCCAGTGCCAGACTCAGGTTCAAGACTGAGGTGCTCTTAATTCTTCTACTCCTGTCCTGTGCTTTTTTCTGTCTCTCAAGCATTTTCCTCTGGAACACTGTACAAGTTTCACTGGCAAAGTCTCTCTTTGAGCTTTGTTAAAAGAATGAGAAGAAGATTTCCCTTCTGTTTGCTGGCTTACCTTTTTGTTGGAAAAAACTAGTAAGAAATGTAAAACATCCCTTTCAGTTTATCATCACTTTTTGTTGGATAAACCTTTTTTCATTGTTGTCCTGGTCTGCATCAGAAATGTCTTTGATCCTCCAAGGAAAAAAATAATTTGATGACAGCTAGATACAACAACTTGAATCTCTCACCAGCCTCTCAACAGTCCCATACAGCTGGAACAAATTAGTTTCTCTTCTGCCTGGTTTATAGTGAATAAGCATTTTCCACAAACACTCTTCTTTCTCCAACTTATAATACTTTTCCCTTCTGCCACAGTTTTATCAGGATCAAGTTTTTTTGCTGGTATGATTTCATCTTTACTACTAATACAGGCCTTGGCTGCTTTCCCATGGCCCAGTTTGGAGCATACAGTTGATGTGCCCATTTCATAGGATCATAGGAGGTTACTAGGCAAATGGCCATAGGGCCCTTACAAGCATAGGCAAGTACAACCCCTGTTCCCAAGAATATCAAGGTATTAAGAAGAACTAAGTCAACAACTACTACCCCTGTCTAAGAGGGACACAGGTGAAACTCCTGGGGTGAATTTGCGGTTTTCCATGTAATCATCCAAATTACACTTAAGTAGGGTTATTGAGGGGCTCTGCTTCACCTGAATTGGAAGTTTGTTCCAGAGGAGAGGTAACTTCTTGCGACATATCTGTCTGTCCAGCAAGTCATGTTGATGTCACATACTGGGTTGAGTGCATCTTATACCTTTTGATTTATTAATGTGTAGCATTTCCATTGGAGCAGGATCTGAGATTGCTTTATATACAAGGCAGAGGTCACTTCTGAGTAGTCTATAAGATACAGAGTACAATGACGGTGATTTCAGTTTGTCAGCGTATGACATATGCTGAAGACCCTGAATTTCCTTTGTAAGTAACCTTTGAGATCTTTCCAGTTGCTGCAGGTGCCTGGTAAGGTACATACCAAAGGTAGCATTGCTCTCTGTTATTGCCCTGATGAATGAGGAGTACAAGGGGGGGTTAAAACCTCTTTTGTTTTGGATGCAGTACCCTTATTTATGAGGTGACTGTAGAAAGCCTTTCTTACCACTGTGCAGACGTGGTGGTCAAAGGAAAGGTTGCTGTCAACCTTTGTGCCCAAATCTCTCACCACTGATTGCCACATTAATAACAACACCCTAAGTGCACAATCTGCAGGGACGTTGCCCTTGCTGAAGGGGATGATTATGCATTTTTTTGCATTGAGTTTGAGCTCATGACTTTGGCACCAGTTGTTTCTCTTTGTAAGTCCCTCTTGTAGGATGTTGACATCATTTGGGGACTTAATGACTGCACCCAGTTTGCAATCATTAGCAAACTTTGTCAGCCATAGGCCTTTTGTTTTAGGCTGTACATATGAGACGTAGATTCCAAATGGTAGGGACACTAGCACCGTTCCCTGTGAAAACACAACTGGATACAGGCTTGCTGGTGGAGGTAGAGTCATCTATTTTGACTGTGGGAGTTCTGTCAATGAGCCAATTTGTAACCCACCTGACAATATATTGGTTGATCTCCAGCTGGGTGAGTTTATCAATGATGTCTGAGTGGGGAATAGTGTCAAAGGCCTTGGCGAGGTCCAGGTAGGCCATATGCATGGATTTGCCCTCATCCAGGGCTTTGGTGACGGTCTCAAAGAAGTCCACCAAGTTCAAGAGGCAGGATCTCCTTTTAACAAAGACAAACTGGGTTGGGTCGAGTGTTTGAAGGTCTCTCATATCTGTGTTGATAAGGTCCATGATTTTTTCCATAGCCTAGCAGATTAGGCTGGTCAAGCGTATGGGTCTGCAGTTCCCAGGGTCTGTGGAGGTGCCTTCTTTATGTAACTGGATGACTGTTAGTGTTTTCCATTCAGCATATACAAAACCAGTGCTTAGACTGTGGTTAAAAAGAGAAGTCAGCGGTGCAGTAGTTCCTATTTTAATCCTTTTAGAATGCAGCCTGGGATATTATCAGGTCCAATAGAGTCTGTGTTTTTGGCTTTGATGAGGGCGTTTAAGACCTGCTTCTTGGAGATACTAGATGGAGAGCAGGTTTAAGGATACTTGAGGGGTTATGTGGCTGGGACAGGGGGGAGAAGTTTTCACTGAACCTGTCAGCTAGCATATTGGCTATTTCTGTGGGTTCAGTACATGTGGTGTTATTAACAACCAGTTCTGCACAGATCTGGATTTTTCCTGTATGCTTTCTGACGTAGCTAAAGAAGGCCTTATGGTTATCCTTAGCAAAGGAGGCTAATTTGGATTCATTGTTAGCTTTAGAATTCTTTACAAGGTGTCTTGCTTGCTTAAGCTGAGGAAGGGATGCTTCCTATTCAGAGACCATTCCTTCCTGCTCTTGGACAACAATTTATTTCTCTTATTGTGTAGCCTGTTAAGTCCACCAGGCAGGCTTGTTTTTTCTTGAGTTTCTTGTTTTGATCCTGTCAGGTAAGGCTGATTTAATACATTTGTACAGATGTTTATACAAGGCATTGGTGTAAATCCCAATAAGTGTCCATGCCGTCAGTGAGGGCAGGGGGCTATGCCGCTATTAATGCCATCACGTATTAGGTTGCATTTGGCTTTGGAGAAGTTTTTAGTCTAGTTGCTGCTAATGGGAAGGGGGTCAGATGTTACTGTTACATCTAATGAGACTGTTTTAAGATCATACCTCAGTAGGGAGGGCTGCACATATGGGGTGGTACAACGATCACCCATGTTAGTGAGCACTAGATCCAGAATGTTTGAACCCCTTGTGGGGATGTCAACCAGTTGGTCCAGGGCATTGAAGTTGGGAGTTGAAGTCCAAGAACCTTTGGGGAATTGTGTTCGTACACGTATAATTTACCCAGTCTATGGATGGGTAGTTAGTCACCTAAAAACAGGGTGTTTGGTTGCATCTTGAGCGATCCAAATATGCATTTAATTAACAAATCCTGCTGTGGTTCACCAGTCTAGTTGCTTTTATGTACTTTCATAAAGATAATGCAGTCTTTCATCCAGATTCTGTGGTACAGCAGAAAATCTGAGGGTGTCTCTGCATGTTGTCTTTTAACTCTACCATTTTTTGAAACCACTCTTCCAGAGAAGCCTCATACTCAGCCAGCCTTTTCTTCACTTCAGCCTCCAGTTTTTGCAATTTTATCAGTTCATCTAAAAAGGTAGTTAAATTGCTGGTGTCCAGGCAGTGTATTTATTAGCCAGTAACCAAATCTTATTCAAGCTGAAAATATCTTGGTTCTATTTCTCAGTTTCATTTTTCACACTGAGAGAGCTGCAATTAAGCTGTAGACTAGTGTGCAGTCATCTTGGATGTGCCCCCCCCCTCCAAGGTGGGAAAACCTTGTTGCCTTTTTGTGATTATATTAGCTAAGGTATCGTTGTATTGTATTATTCAGGGAAAGAGTCATATGTCCAAGCAGGTGGTAAGAGGATATCCTGTCCTAAAAAGAAGGAAGGGAAGCATTTGGAAATCATTACATGGAATTTGCCTATTACACAGAGTATGCCTAGGACTTCAACATTACATTAAAATCTACTGGTTTCCAGGAATTTACACCCAAAACAACATAACTGCTATGGTGTCTTCAAGGGGGCGCTTATCACTATGTTCAAGCTTCCAGGATGGCTGCAAAGCCTAGGAGGAGCCAGAAGTCCAAATAGAAGTGTCCCCAGTTACCTGAGCCTTCGATAACTACTGGCTCCTGAGTTCTTTCCTCAAGCCACACTGTCCTCTAGTAATGAAGAGCTTTGGCTCAGTAGTTCCTTTGTTTTCTGCAGAGCTTACAGCTGAGTGTGTATCTGCTTTCAGTGTCCAGAGTCCTGTCTGCTAAGAATGACCCTCCATGGAGATTGAAGAAAAAGGCTCTACTATGATTTCAGTATGTTTCGTTCCCACCTTTGAGTATTGCAAGGATGGTTATGATGTCATGTCCTCTGTTTGTCCCACAGCAAAATTATCATTTGATGTTTATGGAAGGAAAGATATTTTTAAATGTGGGGAGGGGAGTGGTATTGAACTTCTAGAAGAGTGTTTTTAATTTGCTGAGATTGAATGCCATAAATTGATAGCAGCCTGAGATCACCATTGCAGGATTCCAAACAAACGAATTATCACTGCTAACGTCCGGTACCAAAGCTTATCCTTCTCTAGGCATACAGCTGACGTAAGTGTAATGGCATTTAGGTGGATGTATGAGTATATATCTCCATACTGTCTTGCCACCAGCTCAAATGCAGGTCATGTATCTGTTGGCCTGATTGTCGTTTGGTCATTGGTACCATAACTTCTTAAAGAAATAAGTGCTCTTTTAGGGAACCTTCCTTTACTTACCTAAATTGTTTTGCTATATCTGTTTTAGATGTCAGATATGAGGGGTAACTGCAAGTTTAGTAGGCAGATTCTGTGCAAAGACCTTCATACCCACTGTCTCTTTTGCCTATGCACAGAATATGACTGTAAGGCCTGTTCCATTTGCCAATGCTTCATGCTAAAGACATTTCAATCCAGTTGGTCTTTGGTCAACACTTTCCTAGAGACCCAGCATCTGAAGCGATTGGCCCACTCCAGGATAATAGATCCCACTTTTCCAGACATACCTGCATCCCACAAGAAAAAACTCAAAAGGCGTAGGCTAGATACTTGGTCTACTGATCCGGTTGCTATGTCTCTTTGTTTCTCTTTCTTTCTGCCCTAGGGCTGGGGGGGGGCTTCTTACTACTTCCTGCTTGGCCCCTTGTAGCTGGCCAGTCACTATCACACTGCTGGCTTGGAGATAGATTGAGCAACATCCATGGGCATAGCTGCAAGGTCATTGATGAGGCCTGCATGGCTGAAGCTTCAAGCACTGACTGAGGATTTCATTGCACAGCTTCTTAAAACACACATTGATAAGGAGCTTCAGTGTGGGATCCCTGCATTTTAAATATTTAAAAGGATGGGGGGAGAAGAGGAAGACGATGCAGTCAGTGAAATAAGATTCATCATTCTCTCACTCCAAGATGTGACAGGAATTACCAATCAAAGTCTGGACTTTACTATAGCAAAAAGAAATGGGTAAGCAGATGAGTAAAAGATCTGTTGCAAAAAGAAATGACAGGGAAACCAGAAGGGAAACATGAGATCCCAGGGTCCTGTCCCCAAGAGGGAGCAACTACCTTCCCAGCCCTGTCCTTAACGCAGTTATTGCCCCCAGAGTAACAGGAAGAGTAACCCACTCTGTAAGGAGTTGGAAATGCATCATAAAAGAGACATACAGATGCTTCAAATAATTTCCTAAGGCTACAAATGTCTGTTCTTAAGAAATATTTCTGGTCTCTTTATGCCAGTAGGCCAAATGTAATGGTCTCCCCAGGCTACACAAGCTCATTCAACTAGGAGAAATAGAATAAATGCCAAGGCAGGACCAAAACAGGGTATTCTAAGCCAGGAATAGGATCATAGGAGGTTACTAGGCTAATGTCCCCAGGGCCCTTACAAGCCTAGTCAAGTTCAACTCATGTTACCAAGGGTGTTTGGTTCAAGCAGACACTAAAATCAGCACCTACTGCCCCTGTCCAAGAGAGACACTGGTGAAACCCCCGGGGTGAATTTGTGGTTACCCATCCAGTCGTCCAAGTTACGCTTGCATAGGACCAACGAAGGGCTTTGCTTAACGTGAATAGGAAGCTTGCCTCAAAGGTGTGGGGCAACCTCTGTGAGACAAATCTGTCTATCCAGCAAGTTCTGTTCATGTCACATACCAGCTAAAGGTCCTTTGAGTGAGTGACCGGTGTGCCATTTCATTTACAAATGTGCAGCATTTCCATTAAAGCTGGGTCAGAGATTGCTCTGTATGCAAAGCACAGTAATTTCTGAGCAGTCTGTACGACACAGAGTAAAGTGACAATGATTTCAGTTTGTCCGCATAAGACAGATCTCAAAGACCCTGAATTTTCTCTGTAGAGAACCTTTGTGGTCTCTCCAACTGCTGCAGGTGTTTGGAAATGAGCATATCAAAGGGATTGTTGTACTCTATTGTTGACCTGATGAGGGAAGAGTACGGGTGGGTTATAACCTCTTTTTTTTCTGGAGGCAATGCTCTTATGAGATGAGCATTTCTTACTGCTTACCACTGTGGAGACATGGTGGTGGCAGTTAAGGTTTCTGTCGACCTGTCTGCCAAGATCTCTCTCCACTGACTGTGTGCTTAGGGTATTACTATTGATGTGGTAGTTTGCAGGAACATCACCCTTGCCGAAAGGGATGATGCATTTTTTTGCATTAAGTTTAAGACCATGACTTTGGCACCAGTCATTATTCTGTGTAAGACCTTCTTGAAGGATGTTGACATTGGTAGGGGTTTCAATGATCGCTCCCAGATTGCAGTCATCAGAAAACTTTGTCAGCCACAGTCCTTTAGTTTTAATCTGCACTTCAGAGAAGTAGATTCCAAACAGCAGGGGTCCCAGAACCGATCCGTGTGGCACACCACTGGTTACGAGTCTACTGGATGAGGTGGAGTCCCCTATTTTGACCATATGAGTTTTATCAGTGAACCAGTTTGCAACCCACCTGACAATATATGGGTTGATACCCAGCTGGGTGAGTTTATCAATGATGCCTGAGTGGGGGATTGTGTCAAAGGCCTTGGCTAAGTCTAGGTAGGTTGTATGCACAGATTTGCCTTCGTCTGAGGCTTTGGTAACTGTCTTGAAGAAGTCCACCATGTTTAACAGGCATGATCTCCCCTTGACAAAGCCAAATTGGGTGAAATTGAGCGTTTGAAGATTACCTATATCTTTAGAAAAAAAATAAAGCCCTTACTGCAGCCTAGGTGACTTTTTGATTGGTTTCTTAAGGCTTTGCTGGTTCACCTCTGATTAGGGGATGGGAGCAGGTAATTTATTGGTGGACGGGCTATTTGTCATAACCCCAGTAAAGAACTGGGCTTGGAATGGTCACTAAGCATGTGTGTAGGTTGATCTGGGAAGCTTGGTCTTCTTATACCCCAGGGTAGGTATTTTCCATAGTCTGTTCCTCACTACTGCCCATACTCTAAACATTGTTGCCAGCATGCAAGGGATTAGGTCTACAAACCTGCTAAACTGTCGGCCATTGCCAGTAGCTTTGAGGCTAACCTCCCTCCTGCGGGGCATTACAGATGATGTTCTTCGTGTTTCACTTATGCAGTCATTACATTTGGGTTATCTGCTTGCAGGTAGCCCTCAGTCGGTCTGATTAACAAAGTCTTGGGTCCTGCATCGGTTGCTGTCCCTTCTTTTATGACGTCAGGTCGTCAGGGGTGTAAAACATGCAGCCGACGCCATTACATCAGTCTTTCTTGCCGTGCGGTGCCCGAAGCAAAAACAGTTCGCAAGTGCCGGTCGGCCAACTCCTGAAATTTTTGTTTTCGAGTTTCAGAACCAAAGTCTTCAAGTAAAGCTAAGTACCCCGTTGGGGAACCTTTTCTTGCTCCTTACCGATATCAGTAAAAGTTAAAAAGTTAATAATTGCATTACATGTGGAAAGCAATTACCTCATAAAGATTTTCATTCGTATTGTATTCCTTGCCTAGGCCCTGACCACGACGTACCTTGCTGTCGGTTTTGTATTTTATTTAATTAGCACACTATCCGTCGTCTGTATATTTTCACCTCTAAATATTTCGGTTCTCAGTTTAATTATCCAGAAATGTCATCGGTTAGCCATCCAACTACCGGGATTCTGAAAAAATGCAAAGATAAAGACAGAGACAGGCCGCGGAGGTCCAAAACTGCCGACGACGCTTCTCCTAAGCCAGTCGCCAGTTTGCCGTACTCATTGAGGCGCTTTCGCAGCCCCTGATACCCACTACTTCTGATTCGCAGACCTTTACTGAGTCCCATTCGGAGTCCGGTATGCCACGAGATGCTTCAACTATGGAACCCGCAGATGTCTCTACCTTGGATGGGTCCAGAGCCACTGTGCAGGCACTGGCTTCTGAGGGTGTATTCAGGCCTACGGACTTGCATTTTAAACTGACGCCTCCTTCTTTACTTAGGCATAAATCTCGATCCATGCCTAAAAAAAGACACCCAGGCCACATGCTCAGGCCTCTATGCCTAAAAAACAAATGATAAGAATGGCTGAAGATCTAATAACTCTAATCATGGGTAGACAACCCCCCCCCCTTCTAAGAGGCCTAGGATGGAAGTTGAATATGAATCTTCTGATCAGGATTCTGTTTCTGATTCTTCTGATGATCTGGATTTCCCTTGTCTACTTATGAAGATTCTGATGCAGAGGACTCCATTCCTTCTGCTTCTCCTCCTAAGGATTTTTCTTTTGGGGAAACCTTACATACTCTATGGGAGCATTTCCAGTGGGAAAGCCAGAATTTTTCTGATTCAAAGAGGCTTAGGGATTTCCTTCTCCTACCTCAGCATAGGCCTTTAGCTATTCCTCCTGTACTAGACATTGTTGATGATGCTTTTTCGGAATCTAGTTTGGCCCCTGATTCCCTGCCTCCTGCTCCCAGAAAACCTGACAGTTACTACAGGGTCCCTGAGTCCCACAAGTTCCTTTTTAAAAATCCTACTGCAGATCCAGAGACTATTTCACAGGGGCCCAAGGGCATTAAGGCTTCTCCTGCTAAAAATCCTACCCCTTCTGATAGAGACTCCAGGGCGTTGGATAGATGGGGTTAGAAGGTTTACAGATGTCCTTCATGGATGCATCTGCAGTCATAACAAATGGGTTGTCCTGTCGTCAGGCAGCCCTTCGGTCGGATTCCAAAGTCTGGGTCCGGCTTCGGCTGATGTCGCACTTCACCCGACGTCATCTCTGCTGGTCTTCGGGTATAAAGGCATCAGCCGACGCCATTTTCCTCAGTCTTTCTTGCGCGTGCGCCGAAGCAGAAGCTGTTCGCAAGTGCCGGTCGGTCAGATCCAGAGATTACTACTACGAATACTACTTGAAGACTTCTAAAAAGCCAAGTACCCGTTGGGGACTCTTTCTTGCCTCAGCCGATGTCAGAAAAAGTCAATAACTGTTTAACTTGTGGGAAACAAATACCTCATAAAGATTTCCACTCTTACTGTCTGCCTTGCTTAGGCCCAGACCACGACGTAGCAGCCTGTTCGGCCTGCGCTTCCTTCAACCGACGAATGCTAAGGCGTCGGTCGGAGTTTGCTGAACAGTTTTTCGGCTCAGACTTTGCGTACATTATGCCGTCGGATCCTCCGACTACCCAAATTGTTAAAAAACGCAAGGAAAAAGACCAACACTCGCGGTCCGCGGTTTCGGCCGAAACCACGGTTAAGCAAGCCGCGAGTGTCTCGGTTTCGAGAAAACTGGTCAATCTTCAGCCGAATCCATGGCTACTACTGAGGCTCCTGCTACCTTACCTGAATCGGCCTCAGAAATTTTGCCTACAACTGTGGTTTCTAGTGAGTTATCAGACACCATCCCTTTGGATGTCTCTACCCCAGCACGTGGTGCTGCTAGACCCCCTGCAGCCATGTCTATCAAGGCCTTTGCCAGGGCTAAAGCAGCCAAATCTGCTAAGTCAGTGCCTGTTAAACCTCCCTCACACAGGCCCACTTCTAGTTCACAAATGCTTACTCTGGCAGAAGATTTAATATCCTTAATTAGGGGATCCCAATCTCACCCAGACAGGGCCTCTCAGCCCCCAGAAAAGAGGCCTAGGACAGAGCCCCCCCAGCCAGTGTCCTCTGATGATTCTGCGGATGACTCCGACATTACAGAACAGCCAGAGGATCCTTTTTCTACTTATGAAGACTCCGATGCTGAAGAATCCATTCCAGCTGCCTCTCCACCAGAGGAATTTTCCTTTGGGGAAACCTTACATGCCATGAGAGAACAATTTCAATGGCAGGGACAAGATTTCTCAGATTCAAGAAAAAGGCTTAGGACTTTTCTGCACTTACCACAACATAGGCCCTTAGCTATACCTCCTGTTTTGCCTGTTGTGGATGATGCATTTAATGATGTCTGCACTGCTCCTGATTCTTTACCTCCAGCCCCTGCCAAACCTGATAGATTTTACAGGGTACCAGACACTCATCACCACCTATACAAGGCCCCACTGGCAGACCCGAAACTATTTCCCAGGGGCCTAAGGCAGTAGCCTCGACCACAGCAAAAAACCCTATAATCCAGGTCCTTAGACAGATGGGGGAAAAAAGTTTACACCTCTGCTACTCTCTCAGCTAGAGCTTTAAACTGTCAGTTTCACATGATCCAATACCAAGAGTTTATGCTTGATCAGTTAACTAAAAAAGTATCCTCTGATGAATCTTTAGATAAGAAATATGTATTAGAAATGGTGAATAACATACAACAGGTTAGTAACCATTCCTTAAAATGTGGCTATGATGCACTGGAGGCTTCATTTAGATCAACCATGACTGGCACAGTGATAAGAAGACATGCATGGTTGAAAGAACAGGTCTTACCGGATCATGTTAAAGCAAAGCTATTAGATGCTCCTATGGATAAGGCCAGTTTATTTGGTACACCTGCCCAGCAGGTAATGAAGAAAATGGAAGAAAAGGCAAAATCTGTACAAACAGTTAAAGATTTCTTACAGGTTCAGCCCCAAGGTTTAGCAGGAACTGGCCTGCCAAAATTGGTCCTTTCCTGACTCCACAAGATCCCAAAGGGGCAGGAATAGACGCTCAGAGGCAGAAATCAATCCAGAGGAGGTGCCTACAGAGGACGACAGTGGCAAGGTAATAACAGAGGCACAGACACAACCACTACCACTGCAACAGGACAATCACAGTGACTTGGCTCTAACTCCGCCTACCAGGGAGCAAATAGCAGCACCATTAGGCGGAAAGTTAGCCTTATTTTCAAAAATTGGCACTATATCACAAAAGACAAGTGGATTTTGCAAACCATAGACCAAGGCTACGGTTCCACTTCCACACCTTACCAGTAAAAAGAGGAATGCCAAACCTGCCTCCAAATCAAAAATAGAAGCTCTACAGCAGATAACGGAATTAACAAAGATGAGAGCTGTGGAAAGAGTACCAATAACAGAACAGGGCAAAGGATTCTACTCCAGACTCTTCCTAGTACCAAGAAAAGAGAAAAGTTGGAGACCTATTCTCGACCTGTCCATCTTAAACACATATATCATTGTCCCAAAATTCAAAATGCTGACCCTACAGCAACTTCTTCCCATGCTGGGCAAGGAGTGTTGGCTGGTAACTCTAGATCTCAAGGAGGCATACCTGCATGTCCCCATTCGACCAAATTGCAGAAGATACCTCAGATTTCTTGCAGGATCAGAGCATTATCAATTCTCAGCATTGCCCTTTGGCTTATCTACTGCCCAGAGTATTCACAAAATGCCTGGCATCAGTAATCGCTCACTGCAGACTACAGGGAATCCAAATTTATCCATACCTGGACGACTGCCTGCTACAAGCGGACAACAAAAGCAAGCTGACAACAGATTTACAAAGGGTCATTTACTTGCTACAAGCCCTGGGATACACAGTCAATTTACAAAAGTCAAGGCTGATACCATCCCAAACAAGAACATTCTTGGGCGTGGAATTGGACACAGTAAAACAAATGGCATTCCTAACTGCAGAAAAACAAAAAGAACTCCCTCTTTACTTCTTGGCATTAACAAAACAGAACAAACTAACAGCAAGAAAAGTTCTGCAGGCCTTGGGCTTCATGGCATCATGCATAATCTTGGTCCCACATGCCAGACTGCATATGAGAAAACTACAGTGGTACCTAAAGAATTTATGGTCTCAACACAGGCACAGCCTAGAAGCAGAAATACCACTAATCCCATGCCTAAAACAGGAGTTCCTATGGTGGGCTCAAGCATGCCAGTCAAACCCAGGCCTACCCTTCCACAACTTTCGAACAAGCCAAACCATCACAACAGATGCCTCAGACCTAGGATGGGGGGCGCACATGCTGGACAAATGCGTACAAGGATTGTGGACTCAGGACCAGCTGCACCTGCACATAAACCAAAAGAAATGCTGGCAGTAAAACTGGCAATCCAAAAATTCAGACCATTCCTCAAAGAAGGCCATTTGATGATAAGGACAGACAACACCACAGTCATGTGGTACATCAACAAACAGGGAGGCACTCATTCATACCCCTTATGCAGAATGACTTTGGACCTTTGGAATCTGGCACTCAGCTACAACATCCAGTTACAGGCAATATTTGTACCGGGAAAAGAACACCCTAGCAGACATGTTAAGCAGAACCACCTCGGATGCTCACGAATGGATGCTACACCCGGACATCTTCAAGACCATCACAAAGAAATGGGGAATGCCACAAATAGATCTATTCGCTTCCCTCTCAATCACCAGCTCAAAAATTCTGCACAAGGACATTCCACCCACTTGCATGGAAGGTGGATTCTCTCCTTCAGCTGGAAAGGTCTGACAGCATATGCATTTCCACCTCTTCCCTTGATACACAAGGTATTACTGAAAATCAAAGAGGAACGTCCAAGGATAATCCTGATAGCTCCGAACTGGCCAAGACAACACTGGTACCCATTGCTGAGGAGCATGTCTCGGGAGAAAATGTGGTCAATACCCCTGATGCCTTTGATGTTAACTCAGAACAACTACAGCATCATGCATCCAAACCTAAAAACTTTGCAACTGACTGCCTGGAACATCACATAGCAGCAACTAATCCAGATCTTTCCCAAAGGGTTAAAGACATTATCCTTGAAGCCCGCAGACCTTCAACAAGAAGGAACTATGCAGGAAAATGGAAAAGGTTTGTCATTTGGAGTGCTGAAAGAGGAAAAGATGTGTCGAATATAGATATTGCTAACATTCTGGAGTATTTGGCAGAGCTTCTACATACAGGCCTGTCCTATTCCTCCATCAAGATACATGCATCAGCTATTTCAGCAGAATACAGCTTTGATCCACCTGTCTTTTCACATCCTCTACTCAGGCAGTTCCTCAGAGGGATCAAGAATGTAAAACCTCCTAGGAAACCACCATTACCAGCATGGGACTTGAACTTTGTGCTAGAAAAGTTGACACTCCCTCCGTTTGAACCAGCAGCAACAGCAGATCTACAGCACCTGTCATGGAAAACTGCTTTCCTACTGGCAATTACCTCAGCAAGGAGGGTTTCTGAACTACAGGCCTTAATGGCAGTACAACCCTTCCTAATCTTCCATCAAGATAGGGTGTCCATGAGAACTAATCCTACATTTATGCCTAAGGTGGTATCCAGAGTGTCTTTAAACCAGGCAATCCACCTACCTACCTTCTTCCCAATCCACAAAACAGAGGGGAAAGAATGCTGCATACCTTGGATGTACATAGACAGCTACGCTACTACCTGGACAGAACCAAAAGTAACAGAAAAACTGACCAGCTTTTTGTAGCCTATGCAACAGGAAGGGAAGGAAAAGCAATTTCCAAACAGACAATCTCCAAATGGATAGGAAATTGCATAAGATTCTGTTACTCCTACCATGGAAAACCAATTCCACAGAACATAAGGCCTCATTCTACAAGGGCTACAGCCACTACCACAGCTTTCTTACGAGGAGTGGCAACCAAGGACATTATTGAGGCGGCTACTTGGACCTCCGTGCATACATTTGCCAAGCATTATAATTTACCTCTGTATTCTAGATCCCGAGCAGGGTTTGCCACTGCTGTACTGCAAGGGATCCTAACCACACCATAATTTTTCTTCCTCCTCCCTAGTTGGCTATGGTATTCTACCCATTTGTTATGACTGCAGATGCATCCATGAAGGACATAGTACAGTTTTGTACCTACCATAAATGTAGATGTCGAACTGGATAGCATCTGCAGTCAGGATTACCTCCCTCCTTCCCTCTGTGGTACTCCTAGGGTATTTACCCTCCTAATAGCTAGCTGGGGAGTCTCTTATGGTGTATTTGTTTGTATATATGTACATACATGCTTATTTTTTGTGTTTGCCTTCTATCTTTTTGGAAACATTGGCATTTATCCAAAATTTAGCCTTCCAAGAGGGCAACTGGCATCTGGGGCAAGAAACACTGAGGAAAATGGCGTCGGCTGATGCCTTTATACCCGAAGACCAGCAGAGATGACGTCGGGTGAAGTGCGACATCAGCCGAAGCCGGACCCAGACTTTGGAATCCGGCCGACCGAAGGGCTGCCTGACGACAGGACAACCCATTTGTTATGACTGCAGATGCTATCCAGTTCGGACATCTACATTTATGGTAGGTACAAAACTGTACTTTCTGCAACCTTGGCCATTAGGGCTTTAAACTGCCAGTTTCATATGTTAAAGTATCAGCAACATGTTATTGGACTGCTTAAACAGAAAATTATGTTGATTCCTGACTGTGTGGAGAATAAAGAATTACATGATTTAATGCATTCTGCTGAACAAGTTGGAAAACATACTTTGCAATGTGGTTTTGATTCATTAGAGGCCTCTTGCAGGGTGGCTGTTTCTGGGTCTTTGCTCAGAAGGCATGCTTGGCTTAAGGAACAATCTTTGCCTGATCATGTTAAAGCTAAATTGTTGGATGTTCCTTTAAATCAGGACCGCCTGTTTGGCAACAAGGCTGAGGAAGTTCTTAAAAAGATAAAGCTAAATCTATGCAAACTGTTAAAGATTTTTTTACAAGTTCAGCCTCCTAGATTTAGTAGGCACTGGCCCTCTAAGAATTGTTCCTTTCTAGCCCCTTCCAGGTCTTCACAAGCCAAACCCAGACACAGCAAAAACCCCAGGTTTCAGTCCCAGGGGACACACAGAACTAAGCAGTGGGAGGCCTCCACTTCCAAATCTGGGAATAAGACTCCCCCTATGGTAACTGTCTCAATGACTTCCTTTTAAATTTTCCAAGCACTTATCAACTGACTGCCCCTTTGGGGGGAAAGATTGCTCTTCATGCAAAGAATTGGGAACTCATTACCCAGGACAAATGGGTTTTAAATATAGTGTCCCAGGGATACAGATTTTGCTTCCACACGTTGCCAACACCAAGCAGGTGGCTTGACCCCTACCCAGAAATCAGTGGGCAGAGGCCCAAAAACAAATACTTTCTCTCTTAAGCATGGAGGCTAATCAACTGGTACCAGAAGCGGAAAAGGGACAAGGTTTCTACTCGAGACTTTTCCTGGTACCCAGAAAAAGACAATTCATGGCGTCCTATCCTGGACCTGTCTACTCTAAACACCTTTTTGGAGATTCCAAAATTCAAGATGCTGACTCTTCACCAATTACTTCCTATGCTAGGCAAAGATGCCTGGTTGGCAACACTAGATTTAAAAGAAGCATACCTGCACATCCCAATCAGCGAATCTTGCAGAAGATACCTACGCTACCAAGCAGGCTACACGCACTGTCAGTTCTCTGCACTGCCCTTTGGCTTATCTACTGCGCCCAGGGTATTCACAAAGTGCCTAGCTCCAGTTATTGCCTTTTGCAGGCAAATAAATATTCAAATATACCCATACCTGGACAATTGTCTAATTCAGGCAGAAAGCCAGGACATACTTTTCAATCATCTGGCCTTTGTACAAAGGGTTCTAACTTGTCTGGGGTACACCATAAACGAAAAGAAATCACACCTGGTACCCTGTCAACAAATTATATTCCTTGGAGCAAGCTTGTATACAACTTCCCAGATGGCTTACCTCATGCCAGAGAAACACATTAATTTGACAACCTACTTCAAACAAGTGGCCACAAAAACCCTGCTATCTGCAAGACAAATACTGCAAGGCTTGGGGTTCATAGCCTCCTGCATTCTTGTAATTCCATATGCAAGACTGCATATGAGGAAACTACAGTGGTGTCTAAAAAGCCTATGGTGTCAGTATTCTCAAGACCTAGAAACAATGATTCCTGTCATATCTTGCCTACACCTAGAGTTCCTTTGGTGGGCAGAGGCCTGCCACCAAAACAAGGGACTACCTTTCACATCACCCCCTGCCGCCCAAACCCTAACAACAGATGCATCAGACTATGCATGGGGGGCTCACCTGGCAGGGAAGTGCATTTAGGGCAAATGGAACCCAAGTCAAATGCACCTGCATATCAATCAAAAAGAAATGCTAACTGTACAGAATGCTCTGACATCCTTCAAGGACCACATTCTTCCAGGACAACTAATGGTAAAGATGGACAACACCACTGTTATGTGGTACATAAACAAGTAAGGGGCTACACATTCTTACTCCCTCTGCAGACTAGCCGTAGGATTGTGGAACACAGCCTTGAGCTACCAAGTACACCTACAAGCCCAATTCCTGCCAGGAAAATTAAATACACTGGCAGACGGACTAAGCAGAAACCTCATGGACCCACACAAGTGGAAACTGGAACCAAGGATTTTCAGCATGTTGACAAGCAAATGGGGGAGTCCAGACCTAGACCTGTTTGCCTCTCCCTAGAACTACAATTGGACAAATTTTGCACAAGGACTCCCCACAAATGAGCCTGGAAAGTGGATACTCTGTCCTTCAGCTGGAAAAACCTATGGATACTCTGTCCTTCAGCTGGAAAAACCTATCAGTCTGTGTATTCCCCCCTCTGCCTCTGCTCTCCAAAGTACTACTAAAAATCAAACAGGACAAACCAAGGATGATTTTGATTGCTCCAGACTGGCTGCGCCAACACTGGTACCCCCTCCTGCGCAGTGTGTCACGGTTATCTCCATGGCACCTGCCTCAGACTCCTTCCCTGCTGTCTCAGCAGGAGAACCAGATTCTGCACCCTCAGCTTCTAACACTGAACCTTGCAGCCTGGCTAATTACTTAATCTCTCCTTTACCATCCCTCAGCAAACCTGTGATGGAAGTCATTTTTGAGGCAAGGAGGCCTAGTACTAGAAAATCTCATGCTGAAAAATGGAAAAGATTCTGTGCCTGGAACCAATCTCAAGGGATGAGCACAGCAGCGCCCAATTTACCTCAGATTTTACAATACTTAACTGAGATGCTTCACACAAGGGCCTTTTTCCTCCATTAAAATCCACACCTCAGCCATTTCAACTCATTATAACACAGAACCTCCCCTATTCTCTCATCCACTCCTCAAGTAGTTCCTCAGAGGGGCCAAAAATTTGAGACCACCCAGGAGAGCTCCAACCCCAGCCTGGGACCTTAACTTTGTCTTGGAGAAACTCACTCTACCTCCTTTCGAGCAAGCTGCTACTGCAGACTTAAAATTTCTTTCTTGGAAAACAGCTTTCCTTTTAGCAATCACTTCAGCTAGAAGGGTATCTGAATTACAGGCCCTTATGGCAGTGGAGCCTTTCATCATTTTGCTATACGGACAGGGTTACCCTCAGAACCAATCCATCCTTCATGCCCAAGGTGGTATCCAGTGTAGCTCTTAGTCAGTCCATTCATTTGCCAACCTTCTTTCCCAATCCACAGAATAAAGGGGAATGGATACTGCATTCCATAGATGTGCACAGACAACTTAGATTCTACTTGGACAGGACTAAACCTCAGAGGAAATAAAAACAACTGCTAGTGGCATTTGCTGCAGGGGCAGAGGGGAAGGCTATTTCAAAACAAACCATTTCTAAATGGATAAGCCATTGCATTCATTTCTGCTATAAGCACCATGGAAAACTTATCCCCCAGGGGATCAGACCTCACTCCACCAGGGCTGCATCTACCTCTACAGCCTTTCTCAGAGGCGTCCCTACCAGGGACATCCTAGAAGCTGCTACCTGGAGTTCTGTACATACTTTCAGCAAGCATTATCATTTGCCAATTTTCTCTAAATCCAGAGCTGGCTTTGCCACTGCAGTCTTGCAGGGCCTTATAGCTGGCCCTAATGCTATCTAAATTCCTCCTCCCAACCATAGCTTTGGGAATCTACCCAAATGTAATGACTGCAACAGTGAAACATGAAGAGCATAGTACAGTTGTGTACACTTACCATAAATGTAGATGTTCGAGTGTATTCACTGTTGCACTCCTGGTTACCCTCCCTCCTGCCCCCCCTAACTTCTTTTGACTATACCTCTACTTTCCTTTACTATGCTTAAAAGCCTTTTTGGTGTATTTGCTTTTTTGTTGGAGGTATATCTTTGTACTTTTATATTTAATTGCTTCCCATTAGGGGGGCACCTGACATCTGGGGCAAGAAAAACTGATGTAATGGCTTCGGCTCCATGTTTTATACCCCTGACGACCGGACATCATGAAAGAAGGGACAACAACTGATGGAGGACTAAAGACTTTGTTAATCAGGCCAAGGGCTACCTGCAAGCAGGTAACCCAAATGTAATGACTGCAACAGTGAATACACTCGAACATCTACATTTATGGTAAGTGTACACAACTGTACTTTCTTCACTGATCACTGTTGCACTGCTCATTAAATTTGGGAAGTATCCTGCCAAGGATTCTGTATGTCCAGCCAACATGTCAAAAGCTTGGATGCCTTCTTTTGCATTGCATGGCTGAAATACACTCCCAAGAACAAGATTGTGTAGTAGTACATAAGGGGGATGTATGAGTGTGAAAATCTCCAGAACTTTCTAGCGCCCAGCCTAGTGAGACTTCACTTTTGCTTTAGTCCTTCACCCATACTGCCTGTTCCAGTTTTGATTGCATTGCACAGGTAAGAAGTATTCCAGTTGGGGAAATTTCCTATTTCCTCCTTTTTGTTGACAAAACGTTCATAATTTTTCTTGACAGTTAAGAATGGTTAATATGGCTGTGGGAGGCAGATACCTCATAGAAGTAATCTTATTATATGCCTTTTCTGCTTAGGACCCAGTCGTGAACAGTGAGTGCTAGGTTTCTCAATCTTTTTTGCCTTAAACGTTGATAAGTTACTTATTTTCCTTCAAAATATAGCATCAGTGCCAGAGACTTAAGGTGCTTTCACAGGGTAGGATGGCCTCTATATCTTCCCAGTCAGATGGCCCTCAGCAGCTAAAAAGAAGCTCAAAAAGTTTAAGCCCAAAGATTCTGTTTTCCAGTCAGACCTAGATGTCTTTGCTGTGGCGCTTGAGCCCTCAGACTACCTATTGTTTTCCACTGTTGTCACTGTCATGATCCCATTATTGATCAATAAGGAGCAACCTCTTGGCAAGTCCTGCTCGACCAACCAGACAGCCTGATTGCCTGGCCATAAAGGGGGAACTTTGGCTTATTGTATCCAGGAGACCCCAAGGGCATACCTCAAATATTGGTCTGCAAAGAAGCTTCAGGTACTCTGGTTAAGGTATGTTAAGGGTCAGATCCTTCTCATTATGTTCAAGCTGAAGCTCGTAAGAAAAAGCAGAAGACAAAACAGTCTTAGTCTTCTACTCCTCCTGCTATTAGGGATCTTCAGAAGAAGTGATATGATTTCTCCCAGAGGCTTTTGAAAGGCATTTATGTTCCTAAAGACTCCTCAATGTTTCTATCTGTTGTATTCTTCCCCTCACAGGAGAGAGGGATGGAGGGAGATTCCTTTTCTGAATAGAGAGGTTTAGAATCTGGCGTTGGATTATTTAGCTCATTTCTCTGATTTATTCACTAGATGGGTTTGAATTGAAAGATGAAGATACTATGTCTACTCCCTATTAGAGAGACACTATTAAAGATGATGCAGCTCTTCCAGTGGGAAGGAAAACAGGTTTCTTGTATGCAGTATAGGTACTGTGACTTGTGTATGGAAATCCCCAAATCTTGTGCTCTCTTTCTAGTATTAGAAGCTTTGCAGCATACTTTTGCTACAGCTTCTGTAACCAGACTCTCAAACTCCAACAACTAAGAAACTTGACATGTTTTACAAGGCTCCAGATGCACACAAGTTCCTTTATAAAACTTCATCCTCAGACCCTGCGGTGATTTCTGTGGAATATGAGAAACCCACCAAGTTGCTTCCATATGCAAATTCCTTGCCCACTGGTACAAACAGTAGGGTTATGGATAGATATGAAAATAAGTAAACCACAGCCACACCTTCTTTCTGAACTGTAAACTGTGAAACACAGATGATTAGATATCTTTGACTATTACAGGAGACATGAATAAACTACTGTCTGATATGCCCGAGTCAGATAATAAAACTATCATAGCGTTGTTGCCTCAGAGTAAGACGCTGTCCTGTTCGATTCTTAGCTAGAGCGTCTTCTGCGTGATGACATGCGTGAATGGGCGTACCTTTGTTGAAGGTTGTGCATCAGGGCTTGTAACTCGGCATGTAAAAATCAACTACCAATCATTAGCGGACCGGGGTTCCGCTGTGGCGACCCCTAACCGGGAAAAGCCGAAAGACACAACAACATTGTACATTTCTGCTGTACAACTAGCAAGGTATGATGTCAAATGCAGTCATGATGCTGCTGCTGAATCTTCCAGAGCTGCTGCTACAAGGACTGATTTGTTGGCTGTACTCTTAGTTATGACGACAATCTTTATCTGAGGAAGTCAAGTCCAAATTATTAGATGCCCTCCTCTCTTGGTAGGGAAACTTGTTTTTACCGCTCCTGTTGAAATTTTTAAAAGGTTACAGGAGAGAGGTAAGGCCATGTAAAATTTTAAACTGCTTTTCCTGTCTCTTGTACCAAAGTTGCAGAAGAGTTAATTTTCCAAGGCTTGGACACCTTTTTTTTTTTTTTTTTTTTTTTTTAATTTTTTAATTTTAAAAACTGCAAATAACAGCAAAAGGATAAAATGTTTGCCGGAATGAAATTGCAGACCTATCTTTAGCCTTTGATTAATTTTTTATTTGACTTTCTTTGTATATAAAAAAGTCTGTCCAAATCCATTTTCAGTGGAGGCCCAGGGAGAAAAGCTCCATACAGAACAACTTGCTAGACTTACAAACAGCTAATGTATAAGCATAAAACTATAACATTGTTGTATACAGTGAATAGGTAGTAAGCAACATACAAAGAAACCTACATTCAAGCATTTTTAATTTCATGAACAGAGTAATGCAATCAAATGTCCATGTACAAATACAAAGTAAATTCTTTGTTTCTTCTAACATAGAGGGAAGGTATTTTACATCCATTTTTAGGGTAATATGTTTCATTTTTTAGTACATCTCTGTCATTAGGATACCAGGGTATATTATTGAGCAGCCAACTAATGATGTTAGAGAGAGATCTATTTAAGGGTAATGAGAGAGATTATCTAGGAGTTGAGCATGTATGTAACTGGGTATTATGTAGGTGTAGTTTTATTGCAGTTTTAAAAACTTCCAGGTTAGTAATTGTTCTAGTGGTTAGGGGGGAGAGTGTTCCAAACTTTAGCCACAGAGTAAGAGTATAGACTTGCCTGGTACTTTAGCTAGTGTGTTAAGTGGCTAGGATTTTTTTTTTATATTCAGACCTTAGGGTTCTTTTGGGAGTGTAAAGCTTCACTGTGTGACTCCGGGCTGAGCATGTTAAGGCTTTATGAATGATGTGTAAGGTCAGGAGTTGGACATAGTAGAGGTGGTTCAAGAGTTCTAGTCATTGTTGCCTATGTAGTGCTTTGCAATGATGTGTGAAGATCTTATAGTTAGTGGCGAACTTGGCCACTGTTGTAGCAACATTCTAATTTGAATTTGATAGAAGACTGTAGGTAAGTGAGAATTGTGGCACCATGTAGTAGAGAAGGGAGGAGGAAAGTTTTGATGAGGGACTCTAGTCTGTGTGTTCAGAAATTTTGTTCTATAAAAGATGCCTAGTTTCTTGAGTTTTTTTGATGTTATGCTGGATGTGGAGTCAATAATGACTCCTAGCAGTTTTGTATGGTGCACTATGTCAATGGCAGTGTTGTCCACAGAAAGTATTTTGAATTGGTTTGTGTCCTGAGACTGATTTTTTGGTATAAAGAGTAGAAACTTAGTTTTTTTAGGGTTAAGGAAGAGTTGGGAGTTAGAGAGCCAGGTTTCAATGGAAGTGAGTGAATGTTGTGTGACAGAGTGCAGTTGAGAGAGTGTAGGAGAGGTACAGATGTTTGTGGAATCTGCATATTGTATGACTGCTCCTAGGGATGCGGAAGTGCATATGTTGTTAGTAAAGATATTAAAGAGTAAGGGGCCAAGTATTGAGCTCTGTAGAAGAGGGTAGAAAGGGAATGATGGCATGTAACCATTTTACAGTTTGTTTTCGATTGCTTGGATAGCTGTGAAACCACTGTAAGGAGGGAGGTGTAAGTCCTAGGTTGGAGAGCCCAGCCAGGTGTATGGTGCGTATACGTCAAGAAATAATGCAGATGCAAGGTTACCTGCGTCTGTAGCTCTATTTATGGTGTCAGTGAAAGACAGGACGGTTGTGGAAGTGCTGTGGCCTGGACGGAAGCCATGTTGGGTGTGGGTAAGTAAGTTGTTTATGTAATAAGTATTGCATGAGGAGTTGGTGATTACATTTTTCCATTATTTTGGAGATGGGAGATAGGATGGCAATATGTCAAAAGTTAACTCTGTAGAGCTTTCTCCTTTGGGGATAGGAATAAAATGGGACATTTTCCAGATGTCAGGAATTTTAGCCTCAGAGATGGATCTGTTGACAAGAATACTGATGTGGTAGGTAATGGAGTAAACAGCTAACAGCAACAGATGGGAGGTTATCTGCTGAGGCAGAGCAAGGGTTAAGTTTTCAAACAATTTTTTTTATGTGACTTGTACGGATGGGTTGGAGAGTGAAATTGGCTGAATTATTAGAATTGGAGATAGGGCACTTGAGGTGTTGAAGTATGGGGAGTGAAGATGAAGGATTGATGGTAGCTGTAAAAGAAGAGGAACTAGGGTTGACATTGGAGGAATTTGAGATCAGGGAAGTTATTGATTGTAGAAAGTGAGTATTGAAGTAGTTTCTGTTTGTATAGGAGGTGCATCAGGGCACGGGTAGTAGTATTTTTTGATGCTGGGGTTAAGTAGGGATGAGATGGATGACCAGAATTTTTTAGGGTTAGATCTGTGCTCATGTTGAATGTGAGTGTAATATGTTTGCCTTTGTTTACTTGCTTCTTTACTTGGTTGCAGAATAGTCTGAAGACTATTGGATTTTCCTTTTTTTAATTGTATTTCCATTGATGCCAGGCTCTGTCCCTTTGTCTTATGAGATGTTTACATTCTCTAGTTTAACCAAGAAGCAGGGTTGTTTTTGCTTCCTTTTGTGTGTGTAGAAGCAAGGGTGTTTAGTATACTCAGGAAAGTTGTGCACTGCTACATCAAGAGGGAGATGTTTTAGAACTGACAAATTTATATTCTCCTGAAGTTCATTGAATTTGTCTTGAGAAAAGTTAGTTACATTGCGGATGTTTTTCTGAGTGTGTTTTTTTTCGTAGATGAGAGGTGGTTCTGAGGGCTTACATAGTAGCTGATTACTTAGGGTATTTGGAAGCGTTCCTGTAGTAGAAAAATTGTCAGGATAGGATGTAAGTATCTAGTCTAGGGTGGATTGCTGGGTGTAGTCTTTACTGTATCTGGTAGGACAGGTGGGGATTTGAGAGAAGCCATAGAGGTTAATACTATTGGTTGGGTTTTGTGAAGTGAGTGCTTGCCCGTCAATGTTAACGTCCCTTAAAATGATTGTCTCATGGTTGGTTGATTGTGAGATCCAAGATAGTATTTCTTCGAGTATGGATATGTTCTGACCTGGGGGAATATATAGTACTATGATACAGATACGCTTCATCCTATTAAGATTTAGAAAGGATACAAGTATCTCTGCATTCATGAACATGGGGATGCTGTTTGTAAAAGGTGAATTATTAAAGGTGTCAGGATACAGTAGCACTACTCCTCCACCTTTATTTATGGGTTTTATCGAGTCTTACTATGCAAAAGCTGGGGTCTATGTCATATGAGCGAATCGCACAAATTGCGAACGCTCATAATATCAAACGTACTGTACCTCAAACTTCCTATTGTGGGGGGGAACATCCCCCCACCCACCCCCCGCTAAATATATATTCCAACTCCGAGATCGCACTACAGTGAGGAAAGGGCAAATATCCCATTCTTCACTGTACCACAATCTCAGAAAAAGTACTTTGAGGTCCGGTACGTTTGATATTATGAGCGTTCGCAATTTGTGCAATTCGCTCATATGATATAGACCCGAAAGCTGGAGGACATGATTTCTGAGTCAGTCACCTAAGGGTTTAGCCAAGTTTCAGTTAAGGCTTGAATGACTGGTGTGTATTGGTCAATTCAGGCATAAAAAGGGGCTATTTTATTGTGAATGCTTCTAAGGTTAAGTGACATTATGTTTAAGTTTTTGGGACATGTTCTCGGGTGTTGGTTGGGGACCAGGATTTGGGTGGATGTCTCCGCTTTATAGTAAACTGGAAGTAAGAAAGGAACAGAGTATATTGTATTTTTTGTAGTAGTAGTAGTTGTAGTGAGTGGTTTACGATATGGCTTGGCATGTGGAGTGGAAAGGACTTTTGGGGCCAAGTAGTTTGTTAGGGTGTTGTAAAATAACTTAGAGGAGATAGTGGAGTAACTGCTGGGCTGGAGCAGATGGGTGGGGGTGGAGGCAGTTGAGAAAGAAGAGTTTATAGTGATGTGGCTTGTGTGAGGAGTATTAGTAAGTGAGACAGGATATTACAAGCATTGTTTGAATAGCAGTAGAAGTGTGCAAGTGTTTTGGGGGTTGTATAGAGGGTATAGTCCATCTTAGAAGGCGGTGTGATGTTACAGAGCTGGGATTGAATGTTTGTCAGGAGAGGTTAGAGAGGTACAGGGTGAGGTTAGGTATGTGGATTGAATAGAGGAAGTAAGTAGTCTGATAACCTTATCAGAAAAAAGAAATCATACCAGTCCGTAAGAGGATAACCCTAATAAGAGTCTGACTGGAGATTTGATTGGTGGGCAGAATTGTGTGTGTATAAGTTTAGGAGTAGAGAGGGTGTGTAGGAATTGGAGGGGTAGGGTAGGGGAGTGGAACTCTGGTAGAACCAGACCCATGAAAGTTGAAGCGAACGAAAAATGGTCAGAGAAAGGTGAAGGTGAGTATGAGTTTTCCTACAGAAACCATTTCTTAAATATTGTCCCCGACTGAGCTTTGCTGCCTTTCTTTCACTAAGTACTTAATTATGTAATTCTAATGCTTTACAAGGTAGAAGACCATGCTTACTTTAGCAGGCTCCTATACAGGTTTGGCTCCAGTTGGTAATGCAGATGGAATAAGGTAAACTAGGTTGATCAATTTAAGGAGGTTTTGTTTCTGTGAAGAAAATGTTTAAATAAAAATGCCATGCTACTGTGGAGGGGAGTGGTTGACTTCAAGCTATGTGCATGCCAATAGCCAAGTACACAGGCAGTTGCATTATCCAAAAAAATTTAATTTGCTGCACTTTTAATTAGTTCAGACTGGAGAAATGATAGAAACCCTACTTTTTTAAACTGGTTCACTTCTTGTTAGAGAGAACTGCTGCACCACTGGCTTGTCAGAGGTTTGTGCAGTCCCATTTACTATTTTTTATTCTTATTTTGTGTTCTTTTTTACTATTTTTTATTCTTATTTTGTGTTCTTGCCTTTTCCTTCAGGCACTCATAGATATGGGTGTAGACTTATTTCATTAACATGCATGTAGCTCAAGGAAATTTAAAGATGAAGAATGAACACTGCTAAGGGGCTTATTGGAAAAGCTAAGGTCATAAGTGATGCATAGCTCAGTAACATAAGAACAACTAGGTGTTAATTAATTTTGATAAGATGGATATCTGCATGACTTACAGATAGGATGTGGCAGGTGTCATACAGCAATTGGACAGGTGAAATTCTACGTTCCAGTCAGGGTGACTCATATGTTCATAGGTTGGTATTAGTCTATCGGCCCTAGGGCCTATACAAGCTTAGCCATAACAATTCCTTGGCTATTTTTTCCCACACTATTTACTTCCCTACTCACAGGACTTTATCCTAGGCCTGTACTTATTGTCTAGGTTGAATCTTTTGGTTCTATCTCTTTGATCTGAGATATTCTGTAGTGTGTATGCATCTGGTTTGAAAATGCAAAAACTGATTACATTTGCAAAATAACTTGACTAAATGGATCATTTAGGCAGAAGAGAATACTGGGTGAAAAATACATCAAAAAACAAGTGTTTTAGATTTAGGTGAATATTTAATACAGCACACAGTGATTGAAACTGGATTTATTTCAGGACCTAGGTATGTGGGTAGATCCAGCTTTGAGTTTTTACTGATCTTATCAACCATTTGGTTTAATGTTAATTTATAAAACTGTAGACTATATAAAAAGATAAGGTCAAGGAAATCAGAAGTGTTAATCATTGTTTATGTGTTACATTAGACCCAAACTAAAGTACGGAGTAATAATATGAAAACCTTATAAGAAAAGTAGCATGAGTAAATTGGAAAGAAATATACCAAGGGTGTCCATGGATGTGCAGTGTGCAAGTTAATTGTAAAAGATTAAAATGTCTGAGGTTGTGCAGTGTCTCATATAGATATTTGAAGAAAAAACGTTGCAGAACACTGCTGAATGTCCAAAGGTTTTAATAAAATCCAATGTCAAGTAGAAAAAACTGTACAAATCCAACTTCAGTAAGCAGTAAAAACAATTACAGATGAGCGCTTTCGGGTGTAACCCTTCTTCAGATAACCATCAAACAAAGTAGTAACAATTTAAAACAAAGCATGGCCAATCAATTTCAATAAAACACCCGCCTATTTTTCAGGGCGGGTTTCATTGGAATCATCTCATTGAGACCTGAGACCTAGAGGTCTGTGGGCCAATAGTTCAACAATCCACTTGGCCTCATTGAACTCTGTTATATTCTTAATATCACTCCCTCTACTGTTCAACCTGATATTAACAATGGCTTTAAATCTGAAGCTGTGCTGTGCATGTTTCTCTATATGCCTATAGAGGGCATTATGAGTATCAGCATTCCTAATAGCTGATAGATGTTGTAAAATCCTAACCTTAAACATGCAATTCGTTTTTCAACATAAAAACTTTCACACTGATCACACTCTGCCATATATACTAAATCTGTAGTCCTACATGTAGCCCTGGCTTTAAACTCAAAAACCCTCCTAGTAACTGGATGAACAAAGCTAGTGTTTCTATTAATATAAGCACAAGCTTTACAGGAACCACATGGAACAGTACCTGGGTTGGCCTTGAAATGTTTAATATCAGTTAACTTTTCATGAGACAAAATGTCTTTAAGATTTTTATTTCTTCTAAAGCCAAAACAGGGATGTTCCCCTACTATGGAATGAATTCTATCATCAGTGGTTAGAATATTCCAATTCTTTCAGACTACATCATAGACCCCTCTTATGTTATTACTGTAAGTGAACATAATTTGAGGTTTCCTTTTATATATGCCCCTATTTAACTTAGATGAACTGTCTTGCATATCAGAGAGCAGCCATGGCGTCGACCTATCACTTCTATGTATCTTGCTGTTCTGGATAACTCTTTTGGTCATGGATTTGTTGTAACCTCTTTCACTAAACAAACCAATCAATTTATCAGCCTCAACATTGAACAGTGTGTCATCTGTACAAATTCTAGAAACCCTACTAACCTGTCCTTTTATGATATTAGGAAAAGTATGCCTAGGGTGCATACTATCGAAGCTTAGTAGGGTGTTCCTCCAACAATCCTTTCTAAACAGGTGTGTGGAAAAACCTTCATTCCTTTGAACTAAATGCACATCTAGAAAGTCAATGTCAGTCCATGAACTATTGGCCATAAATCGCAAAAAGGAAGTGGATGAATTAATGAAAACTAAAAAATCATTAAACTGTACTTCATTCCCATTCCACAAAATAAAAATATCAACCACAAAACGCCTGTAAAGAATAATATATTGTGACCAAGTATTGTTTTTTAAAATAAACCTGTTTTCCCAAAAAGACATTACCAAATTAGCATAGGTATTGGCACATGGGGTGCCCATGGCTACCCCATGTGCCTGCCTATATATGCTATTGGCTCCCATGAAAACATTGTCCTCCAAAACCAAAGTAAGCAAGTCAGTGATAACATCAATCTTCGAACCCTCTACTTCCATTTCATGTAACACTGTATGTATAGCCATGACACCATAATCATTACTAATGGCTGTGAACAGATTTTGTATATCTATTGTGGCCATCAAATGTAACCCATTGCTGTTATCAATATTCATGGCCCCTAAAGTCATTAAAAAATGTCCTGTATCTTTAAGCACTTCATCAATACGATCCAAATATGGCCTTAGAGTGCATTCCAGCCAAATAGATATATTCTCTGTGACCCACCCTCTACCTGACACTATAGGTCGGAGGGGTGGGTCCGTTATACTTTTATGAATCTTGGGTAACGCCTTAAAAATCGGTGTAACAACATCATCCTTTTTTAAAAAATTAAACAATTGCTCACCAATACGCTTATCATCCAAAATTTGTTTAAGTGCATTATGAACATGTGCTACCAATAGCTTAACTTGTAGGGGATTTATAGGTATATAAGTATCTGCGTCAGACAGTAACTGTTTCATTTTGTCAAAATAGTATGTGGCATTCAAAACCACTACTGCCCCTCCTTTATCCGCTTGCTTGATGACAATGGTGTCATTCTTACTCAAATTATACATAGCTTCACGTTGAACAGCTGTTAAATTATAGAATCTTTTTTCATGATCATGCTGTAAATATTGTAACAAGTCATCTTCACAACATTTAATAAAACTATGCATAGAAGCAGTGAAAGGGGGGATAAAACAGCTAGGTTGTCTTAACCCCGCAGAAACACATGAACCATCCCCAAACATTTGTCTCAAAGCTATAGTTCTACAAAAAAACATTAAGTCCATAATGACCTCGTTGTAACAGCTTTCTTTGCTTGGAACAAAAGTCAAGCCCTTACTTAAAATAAAATTCTCATCCTCTGTTACCAGTCACCAGTCACTAGTCACCATCCCCACAAGAGGTGAAAACATACTTGATCTCATCATCACGAACATGGGATCAAAATGTTCAACACCGGAAGTATATCCCTCACTGGTGAGATCAGATCATAAACTAATCTCGCTGGAGGTCCTCATCCCGCCCCCACCTGAAACAAAAAAGACCACAGTGAAAAACTTCTCAAAAGCTGATTTCACACTTCTAAAAACTAGTGTGGTCTCTTTTAAGGCCCCTGAGCCAGTGGTAAACATTACTCAAACCGCTGAATCACTTACAAATGCCTTCTACCAGCACCTACAGGACTGCATGGATCAGGCAATCCCAAACAAAACTAAGACTCTCTGTACCAAAGGCAAGCGTCCAGTCTGGTGGACCCCAGCCATAAACAAGCTCTACAACAAAAGGAGGAAGCTACTACAAGATAGAGCAAAATCCTTGAAAGGTAAGACACCTTTGATCATTATAAGTAAAAAACTAAGAGCTCTCATAAAATCATCAAAGGCAAATTTTGAGAGAAAAATCGCCAAGGACTCTAAAGACAATCATAAGGCCTTCTTTAGCTATGTTAGAAACCTAGGAGGAAACTCCCAGATATGCTCAGAATTAGTTCAAAATGATGTGAAAATTACTGAACCTACACACATTGCTAACATACTGGCTGACAGGTTCAGTGCAAACTTCTCCCCTCCCCCAAAAGGAGAGATATCTATTCCAGAGGATTGTAGCCCCCAAACATCTCCAACGCCCAGGTGAGAACTGCCCTCACTAAGGCAAAAACACAGCATCCATGGGACGGATGGTGTCCCCGGCTGTGTGCTTCATGAACTCAACGAGGAATTAAACCCACAGTTAGGACAGCTGTTTAATCTTAGCCTCACCTCAGGATACGCACTCCAAGGAGTGGCGCACGGCGACTGTGGTCCCACTTCATAAGGGCGGTGCCTCCACAGACCCTGGAAATTACCACCCCATTAGCTTGACAAGCCTTATCTGCAAAGCCATGGAGAGGATCATAATGGAACTCATAAATAAAGACATAGGGAACTTGCAGACTTTGGATCCAACCCAGTTTGGCTTTGTCAAAGGCAGATCCTGCCTCTTAAACTTGGTTGACTTTTTCGAGACAGTCACCAAGGCCATTGATGAGGAAAGGCAGTCCATACAGCCTACCTCGACCTGGCAAAGGCCTTGACACAATACCCCACTCAGGTATCATCGAAAAACTCATCAGCTTGAATGTAAACCCATACATCACAAGATGGGTTGCAAACTGGCTAGCGACAGAACCCACAGGGTCAGAGTTGCTGGAGCCATGTCAGACTCAAAGCCTGTCACAAGTGGTGTCCCACAGGGCTCAGTCCTGGGTCCACTCTTGTTCGGCATCTACTTTTCTGAAGTACAAGCAAACACAGGAGGGTTATGGCTGACAAAGTTTGCAGATGACTGCAAACTGGGCCATAGTCGAAAACACATCTGACACAGATATCCTCCAGAAGGGCCTCACAGAAATGGATAACTGGTGCCAGAGCCATGGCCTGAAGTTAAACGCCAAAAATGCATAGTCATACCCTTCGGGAAAAACAAGGTTACCCTAGCTACCATATAGGTGGCAATCCACTGAGCACAGAAAAAGTCATCAGGGATCTGGGGACCCAAGTTGACAGTAGCCTTCGCTTGACACTCATGTTGCTAAAGTAGTTAGGAAAACCTTCTATATCGCCCACCTGATCATGAAGGGATTCACATCTAGATCAAGGGAGGTCATCGTCCCCTGTACTCATCACTCATTAGACCTATGATTGAGTACAATGCCCCGTTCGAATGTATCTGACCAGACACCTGATACAGCTTGAAAGGCCCCAAAAGTTCCTCACCAAAAGGATAAAGGGTCTCAAAATATGTCTTATGCTGCCCGACTGAAAGAACTCCAGCTCTATTCAGTCTCATACCGCTTGCTCAGAGGTGACCTGTGCCTGACATATAAGGCCATGTCAAACCCAGATTTGATGAATATACTTCACCTCAAAAATCTAGATCCCTCAGAACCACAAGGGCGGGAGACTTAAACCTTGACACGGTTATAAATAGAACGTGCTGGAGGGACAGATTCATCACCCAGAGACTCCCTATGCTGTGGAACAAAATCCCGGTACATGTGAGGCAGAGCACCTCGCTGGCCTTGTTCAAGAGGAATCTTGACCAATGGATGGGAGATCGCAGATATACCCCAGGGATTACTTCAGTGTCACTGCTTGACAGAGGCACAGAAAAATGATAGGCATAGTTTTTATTCAAACTAAAGGGGTGGCGAAAGCCACATAACTATGGGCTAGGCTTATAAATGCCCTTGGGCAGATAGCCTAGTATGAACCTATGAACCTATTATTATTAAGATTACCAGTCACTCAACAGTCCTCCGTTTTTTGGTTCCTCTTCCCACGCTCAAAGACCTCTTCCATTCTCCCTTTTTCTTGACCGGTGCTGGGAGCTGCGCCAAAAAACGCTGTTGTTCTTTCGTATCCTTCCTTCTCGCTCCTTGTCTGATGGAATCAGAATCATCCACCAACGTGGATGGAGAGACATTATCCAACAAAGCAACTCTGTCCGTTGTTGAGAGTGTTGGAATAACAGAGGTTCGTTCATTGCTGAGTTGTTCTCCTTCTAACTGCTGCCCCAATGAAGCGCCAATCAGATTCTCATCAATGGGAGTTCGTTGCTGAAGCTCAGTACTCATGCTCCTTGTAACTTCCTGTGTAGCAATTCCATTTCCTGTCTCGCATACGACTGCAAGGTTCCTGAGAGCCTGCTCTGAGACGCCCTTTTCATTGGAGTGTTGATCTGCACGACTATGGCGTTCCTTAGGCCAAACAAAGATATGACCTCGTGTAAAATCATCATAGTCCCTCTTAAGTTTGTTGATTTTCTGTTGTTTCAGTTTGTCATCACTATCAGATAGCGTGACATAAAGCTGTTGAAGCCTGCTTACATATCTATCATCCTTAAACTCAGTCTCAAGTTTCAATTGTAGCACTTCTATGTCTTTTTTTCAATTTCTCCATTTCTGGTTGAAAAAAATCCATAAGCAGCTCCATATATTTGAAGCCTGTATTGATGTTGATAAGTTGCCATTTCGCCAGAAGGTCGGGGTATCTGTCACCTTGCGTAGGCATACAGAAAACCCTCATACCCCTGGGTACAACACCAAAAGATAAGCAGGCTTCAAAATGATTCTTTTGCCATTGCAGGCGTTGCAGCCTGCCTACTTTATAACTTAAATCTCTGAGTAAACTATCAAAGTTCTGATCAACACATAGAGGAACTGAATCCTTGATAAAACTATTAGTTTTTATATGGAAGTCCAACTTGAGCAACGGATTATCTGTCAGCACCAATTTCCTTGAAAGTTGTTCTTCAGTATTAGACATGTTAACTTGCATATTGGCAAAATTGTCAGTAGCACTAAAGTTCTTATTTCTTTTCACAGCATGTGAGGTGTTTCACAACAGAAACAAACAATCAAAAATGTGAAACAAACACCTCACCTAAGTTCTGCTAGACGCCAAGGAACAAATATGAAGAAAAAATGTTGCAGAACACTGCTGAATGTCCAAAGGTTTTAATAAAATCCAATGTCAAGTAGAAAAAACTGTACAAATCCAACTTCAGTAAGCAGTAAAAACAATTACAGATGAGCGCTTTCGGGTGTAACCCTTCTTCAGATAACCATCAAACAAAGTAGTAACAATTTAAAACAAAGCATGGCCAATCAAATTCAATGATCAATGGGCACCCCATGTGCCAATACCTATGCTAATTTGGTACTGTCTTTTTGGGAAACAGGTTTATTTTAAAAAACAATACTTGGTCACAATATATTATTCTTTACAGGCGTTTTGTGGATGATATTTTTATTTTGTGGAATGGGAATGAAGTACAGTTTAATGATTTTTTAGTTTTCATTAATTCATCCCCTTCCTTTTTGCGATTTATGGCCAATAGTTCATGGACTGACATTGACTTTCTAGGTGTGCATTTAGTTCAAAGGAATGAAGGTTTTTCCACACACCTGTTTAGGAAGGATTGTTGGAGGAACACCCTACTAAGCTTCGATAGTATGCACCCTAGGCATACCTTTCCTAATATCATAAAAGGACAGGTTAGTAGGGTTTCTAGAATTTGTACAGATGACACACTGTTCAATGTTGAGGCTGATAAATTGATTGGTTTGTTTAGTGAAAGAGGTTACAACAAATCCATGACCAAAAGAGTTATCCAGAACAGCAAGATACATAGAAGTGATAGGTCGACGCCATGGCTGCTCTCTGATATGCAAGACAGTTCATCTAAGTTAAATAGGGGCATATATAAAAGGAAACCTCAAATTATGTTCACTTACAGTAATAACATAAGAGGAGTCTGTGATGTAGTCCGAAAGAATTGGAATATTCTAACCACTGATGATAGAATTCATTCCATAGTAGGGGAATATCCCTGTTTTGGCTTTAGAAGAAATAAAAATCTTAAAGACATTTTGTCTCATGAAAAGTTAACTGATATTAAACATTTCAAGGCCAACCCAGGTACTGCTCCATGTGGTTCGTGTAAAGCTTGTGCTTATATTAATAGAAACACTAGCTTTGTTCATCCAGTTACTGGGAGGGTTTTTGAGTTTAAAGCCAGGGCTACATGTAGGACTACAGATTTAGTATATATGGCAGAGTGTGATCAGTGTTAAAGTTTTTATGTTGGAAAAACGAATTGCATGTTTAAGGTTAGGATTTTACAACATCTATCCGCTATTAGGAATGCTGATACTCATAATGCCCTCTATAGGCATATAGAGAAACATGCACAGCACAGCTTCAGATTTAAAGCCATTGTTAATATCAGGTTGAACAGTAGAGGGGGTAATATTAAGAATATAACAGTGCTCAATGAGGCCAAGTGGATTGTTGAACTACTGGCCCATAGACCTCCAGGTCTCAATGAGATGATTCCAATGAAACCCGCCCTGAAAAATAGGCGGGTGTTTTATTGTATTTGATTGGCCATGCTTTGTTTTAAATTGTTACTACTTTGTTTGATGGTTATCTGAAGTAGGGTTACACCCGAAAGCGCTCATCTGTAATTGTTTTTACTGCTTACTGAAGTTGGATTTGTACAGTTTTTTCTACTTGACATTGGATTTTATTAAAACCTTTGGACATTCAGCAGTGTTCTGCAACGTTTTTTCTTCATATTTGTTCCTTGGCGTCTAGCAGAACTTAGGTGAGGTGTTTGTTTCACATTTTTGACTACTCGTATAGATATTTAAGAGGAGACATTATTTAACTATATAGAGCATTTAGAGACCACCACCTCTGGGAATGGTTGGTGATATCGAAGAGTAGAAGAGAATCATCAGACAACCTGTGAGAAATATCCTTTTTGTTTTTCTGAGGAAGAAGCTGATGTGTAGAGTAGATGCAATTTTGTAGTAACGAAAGTACTGTTTTAATTTTTTAAGAACAATTTGGACATTTATTGTGGGGATGTGTGTTTTGGTACATTGGTAGACTAGAACAGCATTATTGAAAATGCCTAAAGTATTTGTGTGTATATACTATACAGCCATCCCTAGACTGTATGAGCTTGTGCAAGTGGAGGGGAACCTAGGGAATAACAAAAAAAAAATTCACCTTGGCAGGAATATGACATTGCCCTGGGGGTGCCTGGTTTCCACACCACACCTAAACGTAAGTCAGAGAAAGTCTCTAGGAGGCTTCTTTTCACAGTGAAGAAGGAAGATGCACCTAACATGAACAGTATGAAGAATATTAAAAGAAGAATTAGTATTTTACAATGGTGTGCTGCAGTAGATTCTAAAGCAATAGTGTTAGAAGGCAGAGTAGTAGAACAAGAAAGGGTACAAACAGAAAAACTTTGGAATGGTGCTGTTATTTGGAAAATAAGTAAAGAAACATGCCCAGTTCTATATGTATTATAACTTAAAAAATATGACGAGAATGCAATGAAGAGACCAGACAGAAAAACAGTCACTAAGGCAGGAAAATACAGTCACCAAATCCACCAGTAATAAAAACGAAACGTAGTATTTATTGTAGCAAATGGTAAGCGCTTTCGCAGTTAAGCTTCATCAGACCAAAAACAAATGCTGAAATGCACTCCATTTAATCACACAATGAAAAAGGACCCTGCAATCACAAAAATACATTAATTAAAAAACCAAGGTCAATTAAAACTGACAAGCAACATTTAAAAATGCAGTATTAACCAACAATTTTTGAAAATACTACATGAACAAATATATAAAAGCGCAAGGTAACCTATGGTATTATATAAACATATAAGGACAAATAAAAATAATAGGGATGGTGAATAATAATAAATAAATAACAATTGCTAGTTACTTCTGAAGTCTTCTCTTCTTTAGTAAGGGCTTATTAGAAGCCCTCTCATTCAAACCTCGCCCTCTATCTGCACGAAGCATGATTATCCAATAAGTCTCCCTGTGTTGTGTGTGTGTAATAATGGCACCTTCTCTGACACTAGGGGGAAATTGTTTCAATGACCCTGAAATTGAACCTATGAGTATCACCAACGTCTAAAACATGTTTGGAAAGTGCATTGTGTGTTGACCCCTTCTTGATGTGATAAACATCTTCCCTCATCCTGTCACGCAGCACCCTGTTGGTCTTACCTACATAGAAGGAGTTAAAACAACTCACTCTGCTAAATAGACCGCATGGGATGTCATGCAATTCGCATGGGCATGAAAAATAAAATAAACAATGGTACAGTTTGGATCAGTTAAGAACCACCACAGCAAGTTCTTGTTTTGGACCAGCAGGCGAGATAAGTGCAAGTAATGGTAATAAACCTGAGTTGGGTATAGGTGATATTAGAATCCCCCTTTTTTATACTAGCGACCATAGAGATATTACCAACTTGTTTGCATTGCATTGGTCCATTTTACAGGTAGATGAAGGCATTGGCAAGACTGTTGGTGATAAACCCAGATTTCGGATTAAGAACAGAAAAATTTTGAAGAGGCTACTCTGTTATGATAAAGGGCTGAGTACTATGAGCCCTGCTCTGGGTCTTACTACACCATGTTGTAAATGTAATTTCTGTTCCTTCATTAATATCTCTGGCTCTTTTCACCATCCTGACCTCTGCAGAGATTTTATTTTTTATGCCCATGCGAATTGCATGACATACCATGTGG
Source organism: Protopterus annectens (assembly GCF_019279795.1). NCBI lineage: Eukaryota > Metazoa > Chordata > Ceratodontiformes > Protopteridae > Protopterus > Protopterus annectens. The sequence continues at coordinate 831,221,224 of NC_056744.1, forward strand.
TCTATTTAGCAGAATGCGTTGTTTGTAACTCCTTCTATGTAGGTAAGACCAACAGGGTGCTGCGTGATGGGATGAGGGAACATGCTTATCACATCAAGAAGGGATCAGCACACAATGCACTTTCTAAACGTGTTTTAGACGGTGATACTCATAGGTTCAATTTCAGGGTCATTGAGACTATTTCCCCTAGTGTCAGGGAAGGTGACATTATTACACACACAGAACACAGGGAGACTTATTGGATCATCATGCTTCGTGCAGATAGAGGGCGAGATTTGAATGAGAGGGCTTCTATTAAGCCCTTACTAAAGAAGAGAAGACTTCAAAAGTAACTAGAAATTCTTATTTATTTATTATTATTCACCATCCCTATTATTTTTATTTGTTCTTTATTTGTCCTTATATGTTTATATAATAGCATAGGTTACCTTGCACTTTTATATATTTGTTCATGTAGTATTTTCAAGAATTGTTGGTCAATACTGCATTTTTAAATGTTGATTGTCAGTTTTAATTGACCTTGGTTTTTTAATTAATGTATTTTTGTGATTGGAGGGTCCTTTTTCATTGTGTGATTAAATGGAGTGCATTTCAGCATTTGTTTTTGGTCTGATGAAGCTTAACTGTGAAAGCGCTTACCATTTGCTGCAATAAAAACTATGTTTCGTTTTTATTACTGGTGGATTTGGTGACTATATTTTCCTGCCATAGTGACTGTGTTTTTCTGTCTGGTCTCTTCGTTGCATTCTCGTCATATTTTTTAAGTTATTTACATTTATTTTATGCAACGGAGTGTTTACTCCTTGGCCTGCAAGTCTGTTTCTCTATTTCTATATGTATTATGTCAAGAAAATATAAAAACATTTGATGGGACAAATAACAATAGTGGATATAAGGTGGACCAATGTGTATATAGACCAGTAGCGTTATATGCATATGTAACAAAAAAGAAAGAGAAACAGTGTTAAAAAGTATACCTAATTATGTCTGTGTTAACATGGATATAGTAATGACGGGTGACTTTAATTGCAATTTAAAAAAAAGAATATATGTGATGTTAAAATGATTACTGAAATTATGAAAAGTGGAACATTAAAAATATGGGAAAATAAACACTGGACTTGTAAAGGAAATGAAACTAAGACACTGATAATTTTTTGATATAAGGCCTAAAAATTACACAAAAAGGAATCAAATATACTGTTTTTTGTGATCATTTTGCAGTTTTGGATTAGAATTCATGAAAATGAGGAGTGTATTAAAATAAGAAAAGGTGTAAAAAGTGTAAATGAAAATGAGTTAGGATCAGGAAAAAGAAAAATTATAGAATTATGGCAAAATATTGGTATGAGAGATTTTTATGAAAATTAGACAATTTGGTGGATTCATTTTAAAAAGAAATACAAAGAAGTAGTTTTAGAATACATAGAAAAAAATGGAATACAAGCTGTTAAATCAAAATTATTTAAAGATTTAGTAGAGTAGAAAAAAATTGTTTTATGAAAGAAAAATAATTATATAGAAGAAATCAGGATAAGGTTAATAAATTATTATATAAGCAAACATACTGTTTACAAGAAAAAATAGTAGTAGCACCATACTTGTATAAGATAGTAAAAGAAGGAAAGATAATGAGAGAATTAAAAAATAAAGAAGGGAAACAAGTTAAAAAACAAGAAGAAATGTAGGAAATGATTAAAGAATATCTATTAGATGTATATCGTAAAAACGAATTTCACATTGAGGAAGATAATGAACATTTAGAGGAAACCTAAATGAGTTGAATGAGATCTTGAAAAATATTAATGTTAATTCAGCTACAAGTCTGGATGGAATTGAATATAGTATGATAAAGAAATGTATGACTGGCAAAAAATGGTGTTTATAGAAGTAATGAATGAGTGGCTAGAAAAAGGAATTACGTATAAAGAAATGTGCACAGGTGTGACAAAGTTTGTATTAAAGAAAGGAGATAAAGATGAAATAAAAATTGGAGACCAAAGACAGTAAATAACACACACTGTAACATTTTCATGAGAATAGTAATTAAAAGATTACAATGTAAAACAGAAAAACTACTTGATCAGAATTTGTTTGGGAGAAAAGGAAAGGGGAGTCTAGCCCTATTGTGGGTAATAAGAGAAGTAATTGATTTTAATAAAAAAGTGAAAACACAAGTCATGATAGGGGATGTTAGTAAAGTATATGATAATATTCAGTGTAAATCATTACGAGATATTTTACAAGTATACATGTGAGACTGAATGTAAACGGTTGGATTGGAATATTTTAAAATTAGAATGTTGGGTAAAACAAGAATGTTCTGCAAGCAGTGTGATCTTTGCTATAATCATGAACACAGTATTAACAGAAGTTAATAGAGTGTCAAGTAAGGGAGGATATAGAATGATGGAGGAAATTCAGTTGCCAATAATGTATACTTACGCTGATGATATTGTAGTAATAGCAAAGAAGTAAAGCCTAGATGAAAAAAAATAGTGGAAAATTAAGTACACAGTTGAAGAAAATTGGTTTAGCACGAATAAAGAGAAACGTAAAAGATTTGGATATGAAGATATTATAGGAAGTGTGGAATATAATGAGAAGAGTATATTTATTTTAGGAATAGTATTTGGAGGTATAAGAATACAGACATGAACAGGACAAAATTATTAAAGGCATTAAAGACATTGTTATATTCTGGAAGACATACAGGTTTTCATACAAAAAGAAAGCACATTTAAGAAACACCATAATAATAAGTAAAATAGCTTATATAGCAAATGTTTCTATGATGCCAATGAAATATGAAAAGGAAATTATGCAGATATTTTTTTCATTTATTTGGGGGTCAAGACTGAACCTGGTTAAGAGGGGAATTTTGTATATGAAAAATGAACAAGGGGGATTGGGGCCAATAAATCTGGTTGTCCATGCAGCTTGTTTATGTATAACGTACTAAAAGGAATAATGAAAAATAAAGATTTAATAGAAACAATGTATTGTAAATATAGAGAAATTTGGGAAGAAATAGAAATGAAAAAAATAAGTTTAGTGAAGAAATGAAAAAAAATGCTATAAAATTCTGTTGTGGAAATTAAAAATGAATATGATGGAAAATAATAGAAAAGAATGGTATGTTAACATTATGAGGTCCTTTCATTTGGTGGCTCCATGGAAAGGGAAATGGATAAAGAGGAAAGCAGTAATGAGGAGATAAAGAAATTATAAAAAAAAAATTAAAGAATGTAATGATTTTTTGTGAAGGTTGTCCATAGGAAAATTACCAGTGGGGGCAAATATGCCATATAAGAGAAAACAAGATAGATTATGTAATGAATGTAAAGAATTGGAAACTACAGAATGCTTTTTTAAATGTGAGAGAATTCAAAAACTGTGAAAAGAAGTATGTAAACATGATTTGATTAAAACATATTTAAATTTCATAATGTTAAACATGGACATGATAGAGTATGAGTTTTATGGGAGTAGATCCCAGAATGAAGCAAAGAAAATGGGCAGAATCATATTTTATGCAATATGGGTTATATGGACTGAAAGACTTAATGAAATCAGATACAAAGAAAAATCGACGTTGACAAAAATACTGGAAAAAATTTGGTTTTGGTTGTGGGTTAAAGAGTGGGGAAGATACTTAAAATGGAAATACCAATGTACTGAATCCAATGTACTGAATGATGTTAAAATATCGTAACATTGTAAATGTGTAAATATTTAAAAAATAAGAATTGTATATGTGTATACAAATAAAAAAAAAAACCCTACTTGTAATTGTTGCAAGTGGGATCCATTTTGGAGGAGCACTTCTTTTTCCATTCCATGGGCAGAAGCGGTACGGAGAAACAGGGAGGCATGTGGAGAGAGAGAAAGAGGAGATGGAGTGGTGAAAGAAATGGAGGAGAAGGCAAATATCAAGACCAGAGAATGTGTACAGGATTCTGATGAAATGTTTCACAGAAATCTCTTTGGAGGTGAGTCAACAAATCATAGATATATAATTACAACCCTCCATTTGGGAGAATTGTAGGATGAATTACTTAAACAAATAGTTGTGCAGAGTGAGTCAAAAAATGAAGGATAATAGGAGGTTATTAGGCTATCAACCCGAAGGTCATTTCAAGCTTAGCCATGTCATCCCAATGTAATACCATAGCTACTCTAGTCAATAACCAGTGTTGGCAACCCAGCTTACAACAAAGGGGTTTACATTCAGTTTGCCAAGTTTACCAGAATTGCCTGACTGTGGGATTGTCAAAAGCCTTTGCCAAGTTAAGGTATGCTGTGTGCACAGATTTGCCCTCGTCAATGGCCATGGTCACATTTTTGAAGAAATTCACCAGGTTTAACAGGCAGAATCTGCCCTTGAAGCTGAATTGGGTTAGATGCAGGGTTTGGAGGTCACCTGTGTCTTTATTTATGAGGTTCATAGAGATACGTTCAATGGCTTTACAGATTAGGCTGATCAGACTTTTATGGATCTGTAATTCATTGGGTCTGTTGCTAAGCCACCTTTGTGGAGGGGAATAACTGTTGCTCTCCTCCATTCTGCAGGAATAAAGCCAGTGGTTAGGCTGTGATTGAATAGAGTACTTAATGGTGATAAACCAAAAGAAACCAGTAGAGCCACAGTCCAACACCAAACGTAAGTTCAACCGTTTATTGAGCACTTTCGTCAGCAACATCAGCTGACTTCCTCAGAATACATTACCCACATGACATCATGGTATTTGAACTGAAAATCAATCACATGTCAATTACCAGGACTTTTGACTTAAAAACACAGTGCCTAACAAAATACTAAAACATTTCCTAAAACTATTAGATATTGTTACATATTGAAAACACTTGAACTCAGCCACATAAAATACACTGTACAAATAATGTACAAAACTCTCCAACATACTTTTTCCAAAACCCTTACCCCCCAATTATAGGTATAACCAAAATAGAACTTGAACAACTCCATAAAATCACAAACGCCAAGACCAACTTGATCTGAATCCAAATGTGTGTCATCCAATGTACATACGTAACTTCAAAAAACTGCTAAGACTTGCACTTTCATTAAGACCAGGTGAGCTAGTGGCATTGAGCTTGATTTGCCATGTTTACGTTTGGTGTTGGACTGTGGCTCTGCTGGTTTCTTTTGGTTTATTGTTAAGTCATCATGTCTTAGTTCTTACTTAATGGTGATGCTAGTTCATGTTTTAGTTTGTTTAGCATACAACCTGGGATGCCATCTGGTCCCATACAGGCTGTGTTTTTTGCCCTAGACATGGCTTTAATAACCTCCTTTTTGGTTATGTAGGGTCAGTGGGGAGTTGGGGCAAGGTATTTGATGAGTTTGGAGGGGATATGGGAGTGATATTTTCACCAGATCTGTCCGATAGCCGGATTGCTATTTCTGTGTGATCAGTGTGTGTGATACAGTTAGTCACTAGTTTGGCACATGCTTGGGTCCTACCTTTTAAGCTATGTACATAGCTGTGAAAGGCCTTATGGTTATCCTTGGCTGTGGTTGCCAAGTTTTTCTCAAAGTTCCTCTTAGAAGATTTGACATGTCTTGTTTGCCTATTGAGGCTGAGGAAGGTGCTTTTCCATTGTTAGGGCCTCGTCTTAGTTTTCTTAGACAGCAACTTTTTGCATCTGTTGTAAAGTTTGTTGACGCTGGATGTCCACCAGAGTGGTTTTGTTTTACTCTGGGCTTTGACTTTGATTCTGTCTGATATAGCCAAGTCTATACACTTATACAAGTGATTGTACAGGGCTTTAGTGTAAGCTTTGGTGTAGTTACCACTTCCAGCTGGGGGGTGGAGCTTAGAATGCATTTATACCTTCCTCTAGGAGGGTTACTTTGCTTTGGTGAAGTTCTTTAGTCTGACTTCACCCTTTGTGAATTCTGGTGTTAGTGACAGTTCAAAGGTGACTGATTTGTAGTCAGATTTAACTAACAAGGGTCTGACAGTTGTGGTGTTGCATCTGTTTGTTATTTTGTTGAGAACCTGATCTAGTATGTATGTTTTTCTTGTTGGGGTTTGAACAATTTGTTCCAGGTCATTTGACTTAACAAAGTCAAGGAACTTTTGCTCTAGTGAGTTAGGGCTAGAGTAAGTTTTCCATTTTATGGTGAGATAATTGCAATCCCCCATGACCAGAGTGTTTGGCAGTATTTGGATTGACTCCAGTTTGGTCAGGTAGACCTTGTGTGCATCATAATCAGTGGAGGGGGGTCTATAACTAGCTATGTCTTGAATAGGGATCTTACCCACAGTAATCTGAACTTGGATTAACTACATGGAGTTGTCCAGTCTAACTAGTTGGGAGGTAAGTTTATCTCTAATATAGATAGAAACACTCTCTGCTTTGGTTTTCACATGTTCGTTTTGCGGTCTGAAGGTGTGGAAGACATTGTAGCCTTGCAAGGCCAGGGTACTCTCTGAGGCCTTGAACCAGGTTTTTGTGACTGCACAGACATCTACATCCTCCAGTGATAGAAGTGCTTCCAGGGTGTGCAGTATTTGGTTTAAGCTCCTAGCGTTTAGCAACATAACCCTTATTTTGTTATGGTTGGAAATTTTCACGTTGGCAATTTTGTTTTTGAGACCTTGCCTAAAAAGGAGCTGTGGGGGAGGCAAGAGCCTTTGCCAGCAGCCAAAAGCCTAGTGGTGCCAGGTGCAAACCATCTCTGGCAAAGCAGCGAGATTCATCAATCATGTCATCCCAGACTGACAGAAACTATATCCCCTTTGAATGATACCAGAAACCTAGCCAATTATTAAAATTGATCATTTTTTTTGTTTATACTGTGGCATCATTCTAAGTGAGAGTAATATGCCGGTCAAGGCTAGGGGCATACCTGCTTTAGGACACATACTTGACAAGCCCAATCAATATAGTCCAGCGAGGTATATCTCAGGTCGTTCACTCCAACATGAGCTATGACTGTAGTAATGGTACTGAATGCTGAGAGACCTGAGTGCATGCAAGATCTGATTAATCCTGGCACCAGACAGGCAGCTGACCGTGGCTTTCTCCTTATATAAACTGGTGAGTGGGATACCGTGTGTCTCACTATTGAATCTCCAGTTAGAAGAACATTTGTTTTTTAGTGTTATGCCTTAAGAGCTTGATAGATGAGACACTGGTGTTGCTGTGTCTTGGGTGCTGTGGGAACTGTATGAGTTGTAGCAATCTTTTGTTTTGGAGGTCTCTGGTGTTTTGGTAAGTTTTTTGAGAGAACCTCCATGTATGTTGATTTATGTGTTGGATGCGTACTGTGTGCATGAGTAGTGGTGGATGAGTTGACAAATCTCTTCAGTGTTACTGTTTTGAGTGCGAGAGAGTAGGATTCGAGATTCTTGGTGTAGATACATCTCTTGCACTTTGTACCAAAGTGAGTTATTAGGAGAGGGTTGTCAGTGTACATGAGGCAGTTGCTACACTGCCTCAGGAGATCCAAATCAAGAAGGCTGGCGGGAAGAAACAAGGGTAGTCCAACTGTCTATAATGCTAGGTTTGAAGAACTGTTATCACAAAGGGGATACTTTCAAGACTGATCTAGGAGGTGCTCTGTAGATGATTGTTTGGATTTTTGGCTGGTGGTTTAATAGGTCTCAGCTCATTAACAATACTTCTTAGACTGGAGGTGTACTAAACATGAGGACTACACTAAAGTACTGCAGCTGTATCTAAGGGAAAATTGTGAAATTATCTGTCCTGTTATGGTGCACAATTGTGCGCCAGTGTGAGATGCTGTGTGACGCACAAACTGCCTGAAATGCAGGTCTTAAATACCAGAAGCTAAAAAAAAAAAAAAAAAAAAAAAAAAATCAAAAGAACCAATGAGGGTGCTTACTCCAAACCCTAGACCAGTCACCCTTCACCAGACAGGTTCTAGTCAGTACACTTCTCACAAGGGTGCAGAACGGCCCCTTCCAATCAAAGATGGCTTGGGAAATGTGTTCAGAATACAACAGCCACTACAAACGGACCTAGATGCAACAAACCTTTATCTGGACTTGGCTACAGCTACTAGCTACACCAATTTAGGCAAGAAACACTAAAAAATGTTTTAAACAGCAGAAAAGCAGCAGTGAGAGACTAAAAATGTTTTAAATGGTTGAAAAACAGAAAGGAGGTGCTAAAGAATGTTTTAAACAGCAGCAACTCTGTTGAAAACCCTGCTTGGAGGGAAAATGGAACAAACAGAACAGATGCTTTGCAGACAGTGAAAAGTAGCAACAGTTACTTTGTAAACAATGAAAATAGCAAAAAAAAGGTTTGCAACAGTAAAAACAGCAACAAAGTATGATTTAACAAGCACAGTGAAGCAGACAATGCAGTGCAAACAGTGCCATTTAGTTTACAGTATTAAAGTGCAGTATTAAATAAGCAGTTGTGTCTTGCGGACATTATGGAGAAAGTGCAAAAGTACAAAAGGAAGATGCAGATATATACACACACACGCCAAGCATGCTAAATGTGGCAGGGAATATGGCTGCTGTAAAATACTGGGACAACCAAAAACATTTTAATGGAAAAGGACATTTGGTAAGTAAATATGACAAAAGAAAATATTGTTTGTGGGGAAATGGGACATAATGCAAAACATGTGAATTGAAATGTTATAAATGTGACACAATTGGACATTTATGGGTAGCTTGCAAAAATGAAAATAAGAGTAAGAAAGAGGAAAAAGAAGAAAATGAACAGGGAGAAGACAAATTAGTAGTAGTAAAAATAGAACAATTAGACAAAACATAATAGAGGACATAGATAAAGGTTCTGAAATAAGTGATGACAGATTGTGAAGTAGTAAAAAAATAATTCTGTTGGTAAGGTAAAAGACAGAAACAGAACATTTAAAGAGATAAGTACAGGTAAAATAAAGAAGGGAACTGGATGAAAAGGAATATATGCATCAATTGTTTTGGGGTTGATATAACGGTTTAGGCGTTTGGCTCACAGAGACAATGTACAGTGTTTGATTCTCACCTTTCAGAGGAAAATTGACAAGATTTAGAATGACCTGTTAAGAAAGCTAGTCTAGTAATTAGCTGTAAATGTATGAAACCATGAAAGTGGAACTTTTTAAAGTGCTTTTTGTAAATGTGAATAGTATTAACAGTATAGTAAGTAGAGTAGTGATTTTGGAGTGGTGTGATACATATGCTGTAGATATAATTATATTAGAAGAGACAAGATTTTTAACAAATGAAAGATTACAGGCAGAGAAACTATGGGAAGTAAAGATAATCTGGAATTTAGGAAATGAGAAATATTCTTGAGTAGCACTTTTCTGTAGAAATACAGTAAATATATTACATGTAAATTTTAGCAAAAATGGGAAGATTAAACATTGTAGGTTTAAAATGGAAAGAGCAAGTATATAGAATTAGAACATTATATGATTATACTAATTGTAAAGAAAGGGAAGGCTTATTCTGTTAGATTTTAGACTATGTAGTGATAAATATGAATATTATAATAGCAGGAGACTTTAATTGTTATTTAAGAGGTAAGTGTAAAAAAATATAAGAAAAATGTTAGAAGTTGTAAGATATAAGTTAAAACTTTGGGATGGAAATTCATGGACTTACAAAAGGGTATATATATATATATATATATATATATATATATATATATATATATATAAAACTGTATTAGATTTTATAATATCAGATGGTTTAGGTATAAGAGAAGGGGAGGTAGTCGAAACAGGATTTTCTGATCATCTTGCAATATGGCAAGAGATAAAAGAAAAGGAATATATAAAACAGGAATAAAAAAGGATACATGAGAATGCATAGAATAAAGGAAAGAGATTAGTAATATGGTTATGGAAAGATCATAGTAGTAGTACTGTGAGAACATTTTATAAAAATTGATATGAATGGCAGATTAAAGAAAATATAAAAAGTGGTTATAATGGTGTGAGAAAAGTATAAAAAACATATAATGCATTGGAAGCTTTAGAAGTAATAGTACTTTGACAAAGAAAAAAGAATTGTTTAAAAGAAATCAAGAAAAAATGCAAGAATTTGTATATAAGCAAAGATATGTTTTACAAGGAAAAAGAGAAGTAGATTAGTAAAGAAGTTGGTAGTGTAATGAGAGAAATAAAAAATGTAAAAGGAGAAATAGAAAACCCAAGAAAAGGTTATAAATAGTGTAGTACAATATGTGCAAGAAATGTTTAAAGAAAGAAGGTAGTGAAAAAAATGGAAAGTAAAAAGAAAAAGAGAGTAAAGAATTAAAAAAATCTTTAAGTGAGCAAGATAAAGTATTAGGACAAGTAAATATTGATTTGGCTGCATGGGCAGATGGAATAGGGTTTGAGATATACAAGACATTTAAGGGATTGGCAAAAAATAAGATTTTGAATGAATGGTTGTATGAACGTTTTGTGTATAAAAAATTATGTAGTGGAATACTTCAATTCATATGGAAGAAGGAAGATGGAAGACCTTTAAAAAACTGAAGACAGAGTATTGAATAATAATTATAAGATCTATTATTTTCATAAAGAAAAGAGATTTGTAAAGGAAGTTGTCAAGAATTATTGACAGAGAAATTGTGGATAACATTGTGAATACAGATGTGAAAATCATGATAGGAGACCTTAATATTTGACACAATTGGACATGGAAGTCTTATGGGTAATGAAAGAATGTAATATAAATGAGAAAATTAGAAATGTATATGTCAGCATATTGTAACAACTTAAAAATACTTGCAAATGGCTGGTTAAGCCAAGACGTACGTATGAAGAGTGGTGTAAGACAAGGATGTTCAATGAGTTGTACACTCTTTGCATTAATGGAGTTTGATGGTTTGTAAAATACATTACAGAATGAAGGAAGCAGAGTATGTAACACTTGAAGGGTTAAGAATTCCAGTTCTGTTAACGTATGCAAATGTTATAATAATTGCAAAAAACAAAATTTGGATAAAAGAAGTAATTTGCACAAATGGGTGTCTAGATGTGATAGGGATGTATTTAAATAAAGAGCAAAATGAAGTTCTAGATGTAGTAAAGATAGGCGGTATATATTTTACCATTGCATTTCTGTGTTGGGTATAAAATTTGGGAATAAACATATAAGTAGAATTAAATGGGAAAATACAATAGAAGAAATAAACATGTCTTTTCTGGAGAAGATATACATTAACATTCAGAAAATAAGGCATATTTGTTAAATTCAGTACTGATGGGAAAAATAGCATACTTGGATAGTGTATTTGTATTCCCAACAGTGCTTGAAAAGGAATTATTGCAAGTATACTTTTTCATTTGTATGGGGTTCTAGATTAAACGCTGTGAAAAGTAGAGATTCGTATGTAAATAAAGGAGGAGGTTTAGGGTTAATTAACCAATTGGTATATGCTGCTTCATTAAATTTGTACAATAAAGTGGATAAATGAAAAATATGAGAGATTAAATAGTAAAATTGTATAAGTATGATAAATTATGGGGTATGGTTAAAAAAAGGTTAAAAAGATGAAGAAGAAAATGTTACCAAGAAAAAATATTTTTGTGGAAAATAAAAATTGTTGATACAGAAAAAGATAAAAGTATGGTATAAGAATGTAATGATAAAACATTACTATGTAAAACCACGGGAAAATCTAACAGATGAAAAAATAAAGCTATAAAAGTAAGAAACAAATGGTGCAAACAGAAAGTAAAATGTCAAGGTTTTTTTTTTTTTTTTTTTTTTTTTTGTGGGGATTGGTAATAAATATGTAGCCAGTAAAAGGAAATATGCATGGATTATGTTTACATTGTCTGGGAAAAAAACTACGGAATGTGTTTTTGAAATGTAAAAAATGTTATGGGGAAAACTATGGAAGATTTTTCAGAAGATATAAAAGATGTAGATAAAATAAACATGGATATCAGTAAATATGGATATTGTAAGAATAGAAGTAAATATGTTAAAAGAATAAAAATTAGTTTATGGTGTATGGTTTGTATAGAATGAAAGAATAAATAAAATTGTTTAATGGTAAATGGATTTTAGCAAGAGTATTAAGTAAACATTAGATGGTGGTTATGGAAAAAGGAGTGAGATGCCAAAGACCAAAAACTATTTAGGACTGTCTTGGCAGTTGCCAGAAAAGTTATTACAAAAAATTGGAACTCAAACTCAGTTCCTACATTCAAAGAATTTTTAAATTTAACAATATTAAATAAAACTTTACAAGTGATCATAATATGATCTAAAAGTCATACTAATCCCTTTAGATATTGGGATAACCTTGAAATACCAAGATTCTTAATGTGTTAATTGTATAAGATTACCTTGATGATTCATTGTATTCCTATCATTGTATAACATTATGTGAAGTTGATTTTTTTTCCTTTTTGTGTATATGCTGTAAATATGTTAAATGAATAAATATTTTCTTACAAAATTGAATGGGGGTCTAAAAGGGATACACATTTTGTATGATTGTAAAGGAAATTATGAATACATGTAAACAGATTTGTTTATCTGTATATTTGTACATTTGTAAATATGTACTTTTTGTATTTAAATAAAGGACCCCTACACTTTGCGAGCAGGGGTGTTATGGCACTTCCTGTTTCTAATCATGTGCATTGGTGGCTTGGGGAAGCAGGAAGGAGTATGACAGACACGAGTGTCAGAAGATCTAAGGTGTGTGTGTGTGTGTGTGTGTGTGTGTGTGTGTGTGTGTGTGTGTGTGTGTGTGTGTGTGTGTGTGTGGAGTCTGGAGATTTGTATCTAGGGAAAGAGTTATTGGAGGATATGGTGAGGTTGAAGGCAGTCTATTCTCACAGCAAAGTGGTGGAGGAGTAAGAAACATGAGCATTTGCTGGCATACAGTGAGAAGGGAGAAACGCATGTTTTGAGTAGTGCAAAGGAGGTCATACATTGCAAGATTCTGAAATTATTTTTTAAAGTAGATTTTTGAAGGGGAGACTGAGATGCAGAAAAAAAGTACTCTTACAATCCTCCAATCAGGATAGATGTGGGATGTTTTATCTGCAGGATTTGATAAATCAGAGTGAGCCTGAAAGTGAGAAGGCAATTTCATGGGGAGACATTGTGGAGATGATCCAAGAAGAAGTGAGAAGGGGAAAAAAGTCTTCTGCAGAATCAGTTAAGCAGGCAGAATGGAGAGAAGATAAGGTAGGATTAATGAGAAAGAAGTACCTGTTAAAATTCTTATAAGTAGAAAAGTTACAGGGTGTTGAGATTATTTGGAATATTGGTAAAGAAACATACTCGGGTATAGGAATACTATATAAAAGTTCAGTAGAAAACTTGGTAATATTGGGTAGAGTAACAGTCATAAACGCGAGATGGAAAAAGCAAGTTTATAGAATTATAGTGGTTTATGAGTACATGAAGAAGAAAGAGAGGGGATTAAAAAATCTTAGATTCTATTAATATGGATCTAATATTAATGGGCGATGTTAATTGTGATTTAAGAAGAAGTAAGAGTGGTGATGTGAAAATGATATCAGAAATTATCAAAAGTAGAAAGTTACATATATGGAACAATAAACAGTGACCCTACAAAATGAATAATTTAAGAACTGAGGTTTATTTTTCATGTTTCTGAAACCGGAAAGATATGACGGTATAAGAGTTATGGGATTTTCAGATCATTTGTCAATATGGATAGAGATTCAAGAAAAAATGTATAAAAAATAGGCAAAGGTATTAAAAGAGTAAATAAAAAAGATTTTGATAAGGAGGGAACAGAAAGAGGCAGTTATGGAAAGATCATATAGGTCAGAGAATTTTACAAGAATTGGACATCTCGGTGGATAAACTTTAAAGAAAAATATAAGGACTTTTTTGGAATAGCAAAATTTAAAAATGAAAAGAGGAGCACAACAAATATAAAGTGAGTATTCTTTTAGAGATTTAGTACGAAATGAGGATTTTTTTTTCAAGAGGGAAAAGGAAATGTATGAGATAAATCAAAAGATGATTAAAAGGTTGTTTAAACAAATATAGTTTTACAAGGAAAAGATGGCATCAGATTTAAACAATAGTAAAAGAACAAAAGAATAATAGAATTAAGAAATGAGAGACGAGAAAGTGTTAATGGTCAACAAAAATAGTGAATGTAATAAAGAAGTATATAGAAATTACATAAATACATACGCTAAAAAGAAAAAAACAGAGAGAAAAAACAGGACAATGAAGATTTGGAAAAATGAGCAACATAGGAAGACGTGAATAATGTTAAAAATGGTAACTATAGAATCAGCAGTGGGACTGCTTGGGATAAAATATATGTATAGAGACATGTTGAATTGGCAGAATAAGTGCTTTGTGGAAGTATTGAATGGTTAGATGAAGGTTTCAGACAAGAAATGTATAGGAGTTATAAAATTTATATGGGGGAAAAAAGGATTTAAAAATTGGAGACTGATAGTCAATTCAGATTACAAGATTTTTATGAAAATAATAGAAAGAAGATTGTAGATGAAATTAAATAAAATATTAGAGGAACTGTATTTGGGAAAAGGATGCCAGGAGTTATTAATGTTGATAGGATAAATTACAGGTGATATAGTGAAGAGGAAAACTATTAAAATCATAAGTGATTTGAGTAAGACATTTGACAGGATATAACACTAAATTTTATGGGACATATTGAAAGAATGTAATATGAGAGAGAAAATAAAAGTATTTGTTTCACCATATGAAAAAAAAGTAAAACTTGTAGTGAATGGATGGGTACATCAAGAAATAGATGTACAGAGGTGTCCAGTGGGGAGTATTTTATTTGCATTAGTTGTGAATGCAGTGGTTAGTAAGGTTAATACATCATTAGCAGTAACACAGTATATGACTGTAGAAGGGATTGAAGTACCAGTTATGTTCTCTTGTGTGTCTGATATTGGTTTAATAACAAAGAAAAAGACTGAATGGATCAAACAACAATCAATATTTGAGTGCTGTAGGAATGATTATAAATGCACATAAAAGTAAGGTTATAGAAATAGGATGTGAAATAGAAAATGTTAAGTTCAATATGGGAGAAAGAGAAATATTAGGTATAAAATTTGGTAAGGAGACAATGTAGCAATGGGAAGATATATGAAAAGCAAGGAATACATACTTTGGAAAACAAATTGTCATACCAAAAGAAAATGTATTTAATAAATGCTGGACTACTGGGAAAAATTGCAGATTTAGCCACTGTGGTTAGGATCCCTATAAAATATGAAAAGAAATTAATGTCAATTGTGTTGAAGAGAGAGGTGTTTTATGTTAAAGGGGAGAAGGTTGGGTTTGATAAACCCAGTTGTTTTTGCAGCTTTGTTGAATTTATACAAGGTGTTAACATGGTTTAAAAAAAGCAAGTCATTACTAAGTACAGTAATGAAAGAAAAATACAAGAATTGATGAGTAAATTTAAAAGAGGGAGAGAAGGTGTGAATGGGGAAATAAGTTTATCACGAAAAAAATGTTATGGAAAATAAAGGTAGGTGTGATATAGAACATAATAAAGCAGAATGGTATTAAATATTACTGGATTTTCCCATGGGAAAAGTTGGAGGGAGAAAAAATAAAGCCATACAAACCATGATTGGAATGGTGTAAGTGAGATGTAGAATGCAGAAATTTGCAGTGGAGATTATCAATAAAGAAACACAATTTATTTATTTTACATTTGTTTACCTGGATAGTCCGACTGGATACATGTCCATTTTCAGCGGAGGCCTGGGGAGAAACGCTCCAAATAGACAAAATTGCATTGATTACACAAGGTTAGACAACATTAGAAAATGTTTAAACAAAGTGGTGTTATGTTCAATGGTTTAGTAGTGTTCCCTAATAGGGACTCACGATTCTCATGGTCAGACACAATTAAAAGCAAAGAGACATCAGATTGGATACATAGTTTGGTGAAGTAGTTACATGTTACGATATTTACAGATTATGCTTTCAGTTTATAACTTAGTCAGGGTTGGTACATGGGCAAAGCCAGTTCACTTTGAGATACTGTTTGAGTTTTTTTTTTTTTTTTGAAGAGACTTATGGAGGATTGTAGGGTTATATAGTTTGGCAACGAATTCCAGGTTTTGCCAACAAAGTTGGCAAACAAGGATTCACCAGCAGAGTTATTAGCTTTGTGGGTTTGGACCAGTAGTTTTTTTGGCTGATCGTAAGGATCTCAAGTTTTTATATGGCTTAATAATATTTATAAGTGAGGGGGGTATCCTAATGGTAGTACAGAATTGTGTGCGCTATTAAGAGTTAATTGTTCTGAATTAAGCTGTGCAGTTCTAGCCACTGTAGTTGCTTCAGGTTCTGGCAGTGGTGGGGTCTATAGGTGGAGCCAGTGGCGAATCTGGCAGTATGGTTGTAACTATGGGAGAGCTTACTTAGTTTGGATTTGTTAAGATTTGAGAGTACAGGCGAGGCGTATAAAAGAGTAGAGAGTAGGTGTGACCGGGCAATTGCAGTCCTAGCCAGTGGGGTTAAAATGTTTTGTTTCTATACAGTCATCTAAGCTTCTTATTGATGGTCTGTATGGTTTTGTTGACCTGTAGGTCAAATTTAAAATTATTGTATATGATAACCCCTAGAAGCTTGGTGTGTTGTTCTGGGGAGATAGTGGTACCATTGTTAGACGTGACAGAGAAAGTGTGGCAGATCTACTAATGGGGGTGAAGAGTAGAAGTTTAGTTTTATTGGGGTTCAGCAGTAGGCTTTGGTTGGTGAGCCAGTTCTCAATAGTGTTAAATGTATTTTGGGTTAGAATTTGAAGTTCGGATAGGGAGGTGACTGAGCAAAGAGTGGAATCATGTGCATATTAAATGCAGGTAGCTTTAGGGATAGCAGTGTGAAGGTTGTTGATAAAAATAGAGAAGAGTAGTGGACCTAGTATGGAGCCTTGGGTGACACCAAGTGTGAGAGGTAGCTGGCTGGAGAGTTTGTCCTGCCATAATAGTGCCTGTTGTCTACCAGTCAGGTAGGACTGGAACCACTGGATTGCGTGCTTATTGAGGGAAATAGACTTTAGAGAAAGAATGAGAAGTTCATGGTTGACCATGTCAAAGGCTTTTGATAGGTCAAGAAAGAGGGCAGAGGATAGCCTATTGTCATTCCTGTTTTGGTTTATGGCATTAGTAAAGGAAAGGAGGGCCACAGTGGTGCTGTGGTATGGCCTGAAACCATGCTGTGAGTTGGATAGTAAGTTATTCTGTGTAAGGTACTGCATTAGTTGCTTGTGTACACATTTCTCCATTATTTTGGCTAGTGGGGAAAGAATGGCAATGGGTCTGTAGTTGGATATTTCTGTAGAACTGCGCAAGTAAAACTGAATATGCCATATAAAATAGAGAAAAGAATGTGCAATTACTGTGGTGAAGTTTTAAGTAACAGAGCATTTTTTTTTCAAAATGTATAAGGATAAAGACTTTATAGGAGAAATTATGTGAAGAGAATGTCTTGAAAGATATTAAACAAATGAAGGATATAAGCATGGATATTTGGAATGTGGTTATTATAGTAATAAAGGAATATGTTCAAAAGTAGAGAATTTATATAATATAGACTGTATGGAATAAAGGATTGAATAAATTAAAATTCAACAGGAAATAGATATTGTAGAAAAATAAACTAGATAGTTTGACAAAACAAACAATAATCACAGGCTTTCATGTACAAATCACACTAGATGGTTTGACAAAACAAACAATAATCACAGGCTTTCATGTGTAAGTATGTGCACAAGCATGATTAGTATGTGAAATCTTGTGATTATTAAATTGTTTGCTTGTTTTGTCTTCAACTGTCTGGTTTGTATTTCTACATTTGTGACTTTGAAACAGCTAGTGTTTCCTGAAAATACTTTTTTACATGGAAATTGATATTTTGCAGGGATATTAAAAAAACAAGAATTTTGGTCATGGAAAAAAGGGTAGGAGTCAGAAAATGAATGAAAACAAAGTTTATGTAAATGAAGAAAAATGTGAAAGTATGTAAATAATGTATAATATGCAAATATTTAAATATGATGCTTAGTAAAGGACCCCTACTCCTTTCAATAGGTACTGTGTGATCTTTTACATCCACCTGAGCTACCAACAGCTCAAGCAGCTGGTATCTCTGTTTTAAAATCTTTTCTGAAGGATGAGATGCTCAGGAGTTTAGCACCCTCCTTATACTGCACTGCAGTGTCAGCAGTCCAGCTGCTTGAAGTCGGAATAGAATCCACAGCCTTCTGAACCAAAGGCAAGTCTGATATCTTTTACCTTCTCGAGAGTGTATTTTTCTTTTTACAAAATGATCTTTATAGTTGCAGGTATAAAGAAAGCATGGCATTGCAGTTTTTTCCTCCTTTATGGCATTTCTATCCGCTTCAGCTTCCTCAGTGCACTCAGTGGCTGAATGAAATTTGATGTATTTTTTTCCTATTGTATTTGAAAATGTCTTGCTAAAAAATACAGCAAGGTATTTCTGTAGTTCATTGTTTTTTACACCCATTTATAACTATTGGGATCACATAATTATTCTTCCGGCTGTAAGGATTCACAGCTTTATTGTCATTCGTAGTTGCAGTTTTTCTCTCCCCTGAGACATAAACTTGCTGAGCCTTTGCTTAATTCTGAATGTTATTTATAGCATGTTATGTTAAGTATTTGTGAATATGTGCAAAATACGACAGCGGTTTTATAAGCTGGATGTTCATGTCATACGTTACGGAGCTAGTCACGATTAAGAAGAAACAAACAGAAGCATTTGATATGTAAAATTCTGTATGAAACAAGACTGTGTTCACTTGGTGCGAAATGGCTGTTAGTGCGGAAGCTTGTTTTGAGAGGACCAAGTGTATATTTCAAATTGTGTGTTTTTACTGAGCACATTGTTGGGGGTACTTTGATCTACATATACTCATCATTCATAAATACATTGTCTGTTATGTTTTGAAACTTCTGTAAAAATAGAATAATTTTGCTGGTAGGACTAGGCATATTGATCTTTTTGATGCATATTGCCATTTACAGTTGACTGAGTAGCAGAAGTTCTGTGGTTTGGCTGACTCACAAAAAGAATATGAGTGGAAAGTACCTGAAGCAGGACCTAAAACTTGTATTCCATTTAGAAAAGTAAAATAAAAATATTTGGCACTTGATATTATCACAACCAGATTTTCATTGTTGCAAAATTCGCATACTTCAAGTAAAATGAGGGCATGAAAAAATATTTTTATGTTTTCCTCAGTGTGGAAGACATCTGAGCATGCATGCTCACTGCAGGAACTTCCCAAAGTCCAATCAAATGTTACTTAATGCAGCCTGTAATGTCTTAGTAGTACTGAATGCTTTTTCACATTAACATTTTTACTATTTGCAGTTCTACACAGAATAATTCTGTTATTTCTTCTCCAAACTGGCCGGCGATAATACGCAAGTACCGTTATTTCTAATGATAGACTGCAATGTTTTTAAGAAAATGCATAATTGTGTAATTTACAATGCTATGATTTTTAAGTGACACATTTTAACTTTAGAACAGTATGCATTTTTCATCACCATTTCAGTTTAATAAATAGATGTCTAATGAGGGCTACTGTTTGTGGAATCTGGAGCAATCTGTACTTACACATTCCATTTGTCATGACAAATCAAGCGTGCGTCTCTATTGCACGCAAATCAGGAAGATGATGTTTTTAAATTGTTTGTCTTTCTGAAGCTAATCCAAACTTTCTCGTCAGCAATAAGGACTTTGAATGACACCTTACAGTGTTTAACGCCCCCATTTCACTTGAAGTATGCAAATTTCGCAACTGCGAAAATCTGATTGCAGTAATACGTAAATACCAAATATTTTATCTGTGCTATTTGCTCACGCATCAACTACCTTTTATAGAATGTGTGACATATATGTAGGAAACAAATCAGTAAGTTGCAACAAAGTAGTCAGTTGCACACTTGCTGCAGATTCTGCTCTGAATAGAAATGTGATCTGACAAGAGAGACTAGAGCATTGTGATGTTATGAATGCTCAGAGTTCATTGTACACGAGAAGTAGCTTTATACGATGATCCTATCATATCAGTATGTCTGCCCTCATGAGGGCATTCATGGTTAAAAAAATAAATGTAGCAGTAAGTAGGTGTAGTGCTGCTACCAGGTTTTGACAGTGTTGAAATAATGCCAAAATTAAAAATATGCTTGTTCAATTTTTGCTTATTGTGGTCTGTTAAATTACTGGTTTATGTTGAAGATTATCTTTCTGGTATGGGAGAATCTGTGGAACTTGTACCTTAGTACCCCAACTTGACCATTGTCATGTGCAACAAAACTAATGCTACATGCTTAAAGGTTAAATAAAATCTGTGTATGTTAATCTAAACAGTTAATATCGTCTTTTGTTTTTGAAGGTATACAGCCACTTGAAGAGAATTGGATACATTGTAATAAGGTTTGATGCCAGGTAAATTGTTTATTTGTACATATATATGTTTCATTTCCTTATCTGTTATAACCTTTATGTGCAGAATAGCAGTGTGGTTTGTATTCTGTAGAAAGGTGAATAAAATATTAAGTCTGAACTCCCGCCATCATTCATTTCTTTGTTTCCATTGTTCTGTAATGTGTGTGCATTTATTAACTGAAAAAAAGTGTTTTGGTTGTGAAAAGAAGTAATCTGGCTGTGTGAGGTACATGGACTTTGGTCAAGGGACATTGGCTTCTGATGTTCCTATAATCTTAAGGTACATTTGGCATTCTTTTCTTTCATGATGAGATGATTTCAGTAGGTGACATGTTCAGATAGTTATCTCTGGTTAAAACAGCTGGTATGAGGTAGCTGTACACCGAGAATTCCCACCGTGTTTGGATTGCCAAAACTACATAAAAGTACCACGGACCCTCCAATGAGAGTCTTAGCTAATGCTAGGATGTAATGGGATCCTATCTCGCCTACATTCATGACAGATGGGTTTCCATCGGCAACTAATACACTAGCATGAAGTCTCTCATTAGCTGGGCTACTCCCTATCCCAGGATGCACTACACCTGCTTCCCCAGATCTCGTTTGCCGCTTAACAAGCTGGACGTGGTCTCGACTTGGCTGGAGCTAAGTGGTTCTTTTTATCTTATTGGTCCTTGACCTAGGGAATTTTTTGTCTATATTCACCAAACAGCTGTTTTAACAGCTATTGCTTTCTATTTCTTAAGTTTTTGTTGGAGTGCTTGAGTGTTTCCAAAATTTGATTTATTCTGTCGGGCAAGGCCCGTTTAAGTTAGAGGGCCTTTGCCCTACCTTTGAGTGCTATTAGGTTTAATTAACTTTTGTTAGTTGTTTTTCGGGCAAAGCCCGTTTAAATTAGAGGGCTTTGGGCCGTTTAACTGTTTTCTAATTGTTGTGAGGTAAACTTTCAGCGGTACTCGCCAGTGTGTCTCGCGCTTTTCAGTTGGCGCTTTTTTGTGTATAGTGCTATACTTGTTGAGTAAGATTTCCATAGAGTTTTTTACTTGTTGTGGCTTGTATCATGTCTAAGGAACACAAGTCAGGTTTTAAAAAATGCACTCGGTGCAATTACAAGATGTCCATTACAGACAGTCATTCAGTCTGTGTTTATTGTTTGGGGCCGAAACATCTGCAAGAGACTTGTAGCGTCTGTCATGCGTTCTCCGCTAGAGTTCTTCAAGAACGCAAGAACAAGTTGATATTGAAAGGGCTTATTAAACCTTCTTTTGAGGAAGCCTTAGATCCACCTGTTGCTTCCAAAAAGAAAAGATCATCGGCTCCGACAAGTCCGTCGGAGCCGACTTCTAAAAAGACAAAATTGACCTCTTCTTCCTCGGCTCCACTGACTTCGGGGCCGAGGGTCTGCCTCGATACCTCCTACTTCGGCTCCATTGCCTTCGGAGCCGCAAGTGGGAGTATCGAGAGGTGAATCACCTCCATCGGTTCCAATGGCGCCGGTGGAAGTGTGCAGCTCAGACTCTTCCCCCTCGGCTCCAAAGAAGGCTTCTTCGGTGCCGATGGTGGTCCATGCTGTGGTGGAGTCGGCGCCGATAGCATTGGAGCCGTTTCGGTGCCGGTCCCATTCTCTCTCGGGCGAGAGGAAAGTCTTCTCGATTGTCTACCTCCTCTAAATCCTCGAGACTTTCAGATTCGGACCTGGATAGGGTTTTACAGAGGCTATTCCAATCTCCAGTGTTTACTAAAATGGTCTCAGCTCCAGCACAGTTTGCTTGGCCGATCCTCCTCCAACACATTTGATTCCTCCTCCAACCTCTTGAGCCGTTGGAGCCGGTGGTGGTGGAGCAATGTGGGCACGGTCGGAGCAGAGATCCCTTACAGGCCTCTCGGTTCCGACTGTGCTTCCTACCCTGTCCTCCGGTTCAGGGTTTGGCACTCGACTTCTTCAGCAGAGGGCGAGGAACACTTTAGGTTTCGGTGCTTCGGTACCTAGTCTTCCTCTTGGAGCATCGGCTGCTGGAATTCCTGGTGCCATCGTGGCCTCTAGACCAGCGACCTCCTTGGATTCGGGAGGTCCGGCCTTTGAGGTCATGAGGTAGCCATGTCTTTGCCGGTTCAACAAGATTCTACCTCACCGTCCCTAGAATTGGAGACTGGTGCCTCTGTTGTGTTGCAGCCCCGGCAGCGGGCCCCAGGGCCTGAGGATACCCCATCGGCGGTTCCCTTCTTCCAGGTGGTCCGTCCGAATCTGCTTCGGACGAACCACCAAGGAAGAAACTGTGTAAGAGGAAGCACGTAGACTCCCAAGATGAGTCTGTTACATCGGATACTGACCTCGATGACGCAGAAGGGTCTCCCAAATCATCTTCGGATGATATCTCCTTCTCAGACATCTTGGAGATTCTGAGACAGAGAGGTGACTGGCAAGCCAAAACCCCTTCAGCTGAGGAGTCAGTCTTCCTCAAGGCCTTTGGGGCCCAGCCTTCCGCCTCCTGGGTGTCTCCGCCTTTGATGAACTCCTTGATTTGGTTTCTCGAAGGCGTGGGAACACCCTGATTCTGTGGAACCGGTGCCTGCGAGGCCCAATAAATTTTGTCAGCCCCAGAAGGAGTTTCTCACAAAGGGTGTGCCTGTAGATGCTTTGGTGGTGGCTTCTGCCACACAGCAGGACGTGGCAGAGGCCTATTCATCCTCCTAATAAGGATTCTAGGAGCATGGTCTTCAGCGGCCTTTGCCTACGGTCGCTGAACTACTTATGTCATTTTACGAGGCTCCAAAGGGATCTTCTCAAAGAGCTAAATGACTCTCTTGTTGGTAACCTACCTGAGGCGCTGGCCCCGACTGTTGGTGCACAGATGACTACCCTCTTTTCTATTGTTAACTCGTCCATGAGGCTCATTTCATATGCAGCCGGAACAAGCGTTGCTCTCAGGAGACAAGCCTGGTTACGCTTGTGTTGAGGCCTTCAAGTCTTCCTGCGCCGCCGGCCTTTGATGGGTCATCTTTGTTTGGACCCAAGGTGAAGGACACACTAACTCGGTGCGAGCAGGAGGGCAAGACTTTGACTGCCGTTGGGGCCCGATTTTCCGCTCCTTCTAGGCCTTACCCCAAGGCTGGGAGAGGAGGGAAAATGTGGTTTAGAAAATCTCAGAAGTCTTTCCCTACTCCACCCAGTGATTCCCCTCCAGAGGCGGGGATTTGGAAGACGCCGCCCAGAGGTGGCAGAGGCCCCGTAACTCTGGAGACCGCGATTCCTTTCGTGGTTCTTCATACAACCAGCGTTCCTGAGTTGTTGCCCGACTGTGCAACTCCGAGCCAGTGGCGCACCCACAAGCTTGGGAATCCATAACAAGCGATCAGTGGGTGATTATTACCGGAGGATATATCATCCCCTTCAACAAACCCTTTCTTTAAGGGAAATCCCGGACGTACCACCCAGTCAGCGGGATCAGGCAGCATTAGAGATTTCAAAGCTGCTAGAAAAAGAGCCATCCAGCCTGTCCCCATCGACCAGATCGGATCAGGAACTCACTCAAAATTATTTTTGGTACCAAAAGACAGGGGACTTCAGGCCCATTTTGGACCTCAGTTCATTGAATCGTTTCAAAGAAGTCCAAATTCAATGGTCACTCTTCAATCTATTCTTCCTTTGCTGGAAAAAGATGCATGGATGTGCTCCATAGATCTCCAGGACGCTTACTATCACATTCCCATAGCTCAAGAGTCCAGGAGACATTTACGCCTCACCGGAGTCAGTCATTTCAATTCCGAGCACTGCCCTTTGGTCTCACCACAGCCCCAGGGTGTTCACCAAGTGTTTGGCAGTGGTAACTGCTCACCTGAGAAGTCTGGGATTCCAGGTGTTTCCTTATCTAGACGACTGGCTCCTTACTGCCACCTCCGAGCATCTACTACTCCAAGCGCCAGAGCCACGTTCACCTTGGGCCGTTTCTTGGGGATCACGCTCAATTTGCAAAAATCTGTACTACAGCCATCTCAGCGTATTACTTTAGCGCAGACACAAAAGAATGCGCCTTTTTACCGGCAGCAAGAATTCAGGTCTTACAAGATCAAGTCAAATCCTGTCTCCCCTACAAAGAGCCCCCCATCGGATCCTACAACTGTTGGGCTCGATGGCGTCGACCATACTTTTAGTTCCCTTGGCCAGACTTCACATGCGAATTTTACAATGGCTACTGTCGGTTCAATGGTCTTATCAGGAACTTCCCTTGAACCACTTAATCATAATCACGGAAAGTTGCCGTCGAGATCTGCTTTGGTGGCTTCTCCAATCAAATCTCGACCAGGACCCTTTATACCACAACGTCCCATTGCCACTGTGACTACGGACGCCTCCCAGGTAGGGTGGGGGGGTCATTACCTGGACAGGTCGGTCCAAGGTACATGGCAGATCCAGGAAACGCATTTGCATATCAATGTCCTGGAGATGAGAGCGGTACTATTGTTACTCCAAGCTCTCCATCACGCTCTCCCACAGGGCCCGATTGCTATCCTATCCGACAACATGTCGGTGGTATGGTACATAAACAAGCAAGGTGGAACCAGGTCTTACCCACTATGCAGAGAAGCCATGAGACTTTGGCACTGTAGCTACCAACCGCTTTCTAATGGCAAAGTCCAATGTGATTGCGGACAGATTAAGCAGGACCATTCTTTTACCCCACGAGTGGTCCCTCAACCAGGGTATAGCTGAAAATCTTCGACAGATGGGGTCATCCTTGCTGCGACCTGTTTGCCAGCCCTCACAATGCGAAATGCAGAGAGTTCTTCACACTGTTCCTTCTCAGGGACAGATTCCCAGGCTGACTCACATTTGGCCCCAGTCTTCTCGCCTTCCCTCCGTTCCCCTCTACCGAGGGTGATACAGAAGGCCATTTACATGGAGAGCGAGATGATTTTGATTGCCCGCACTGGCCTCGTCAAGTTTGGTTTCCTTTCATACAGAGGCATGCGATAGAAGGTCGAAGTTTTCTGAATCCGCTGCCAGACCTGTTGACTCATCAGTCAGGACGGCTTCATCCGTCTCTCAGGTCCCTGAAGTTGGCAGCATGGTTACTCCACTTCCATCCTTAGTCCGAGACAATGCTCTTTCGCGGACGTGGTCCACATACTGTCTTCTTCTCATAAACCTTCCACCATCAAACTTTATTCCAGTAAATGGAAAAGGTTTGCCTTCTGGGCTCAAGAACGGGGTATAGATCCTCTCACTGCACCAGTATCGGAGGTTCTGAATTTTCTGGCCTCCCTTTTTCAGTCTGGCTCTTCAGTTTCTACCATTAAGGTTCAGCTAGCGGCCATTTCTAATTTTCATGCTTCATTTGAACCTTCATTGATGTCTCATAAACTTTGTAAGGCTTTCCTTAAAGGGGCTTGGCTCCTTAGGCCTCCTTTATCTCATCCTGTTCCCCCTTGGGATTTGAATATGGTTCTTGCTGCCCTAACTGCCCGTCCTTTAACCAGCTGCTACCTGTGATTTAAAATTTCTGTCTTGGAAAACGGCCTTTTAGTAGCCATAACGTCTGCCAGGCGAGTTTCAGAACTTCAAGCTTTTTGTTCTGATCCTCCCTATTTGATTTTTCACAAGCATAGAGTTTCATTGAAATTAAACCCTGCATTTATACCAAAAGTGGCCTCCTCTTTCTGTATTCAACAAACTATAGAACTCCCTGTCTTTTTCCCAGAATTCTCTAATAAGAATATACTTTGCATCAATTGAACATAGACAACTGCGTTTTATTTGAATAGAAGGAAATCAAATCAATTGTTTGTTTCATTTGCAGCGAACAAATTGACCAGTAACAAAAACCTCCATATCTAAATGGATTAAAGATTGTATCATTTTTATTTATGCACAGGCTAACAAAGACCTCCCTTTTCCAGTCAAGGCTCATTCTACCAGGGCAATGGCTACTTCCGTAGCTTTTCACTCCAAGTTATCAATAGATGATATTTGTGCTGCAGCAACCTGGACTTCTCCGCACACTTTCATTTCTCATTACAAATTGGATGTGGTTTCTCGAGGCAGAGCTTCCTTTGGTTCCACAGTTCTCAGGAGTGTTTTCCAATGAGCCACCTGGGATGTAGGTGCTAGGGACGCTGTCCCATCTGTCATGAATGTAGGCGAGATAGGATCCCATTACATCTTTTAGTTATGTACTTACCATAACTTCGGATGTATGGGATCCATCACCCTCCTTCCCCCTCCATTTGGATTTAGAGGAGCTGTAGTCCCTTTTTTCTTGGCGTTCTTTCTTGAAGAACTTTAGTTGGTTATAGTGACTACTAGTTTTTCTGTGTTTGCATGGATGTATGAAAGCGAACAAACAAGATCTGGGGAAGCAGGTGTAGTGCATCCTGGGATAGGGAGTAGCCCAGCCAATGAGAGACTTCGTGCTAGTGTATTCCGATGGATCGGCTCCGAACCCATCTGTCATGAATGTAGGCGAGATGGATCCCATACATCCGAAGTTATGGTAAGTACATAACTAAAAGTTTTCCATCACATATGCCAGTGCTAAACTTGTTAACAGTATTTTGAAAAAATATGGCAAGATGGAGTCCCAGATTTATAAGGATTCGTGGTCCTTTTTAGCAGCTATCGAACAACATTGGTTTGTTGACTATAGATGTTACTGATTTATACTTTTCAATACCCCCATGATTTGGGTATTGATTGGGTGGTGGAGCGGATGCTAGCCCATGGAGCAGAGAGTAATGAAGTGCGTTTGGTACAGGAATTGTTGGATGTCATTTTAACCAACAATTTTGTGATGTTTCACAATGACATCTATATCCAAAAAGTAGGGGTGGCTATGGGCTCCCTGTGTGGAGCCAGTGAGATCAGGACTGGGGTCAAGTTTTATACAAGATTCCTTGATGATGTTTTTATTTTGTTTGATGGGGACAGAGTGGAGGTAGATAAATTTGTAGAAAAGATCAGTAACAGTACTACTTTCTTGAAGTTTACCCACACTTTTGCAGAGGACAGCATAGCCTATTTAGATGTTTATTTGAAGAAGGATTTTGTAAATAAGTGTTTTGTGGCTAGCATCTATTGTAAAAAAAACTATTCTAATACAATGCTCCACTACTCTAGTGCCCACCCCGAGCATCAGAAGAAATCTATAGTCAAGGGACAATTGGTTCGTGCTGCTTGGATGGTATCAGAAGATGTTAGTTTTGTTGAAGAATGTGAAGTTTTGAAGGACATGTTCACTAAGAGAGGTTACCCTGAGTCAATGATTTTGGAAATAATAGAGGAGGTACAAAACAAAAGAAGAATGGGAGTTTACAAAGCTATTTTGACAGGACAAACCACGATGTCTAGTATTGGTTACACTAACACAGGCTTCCTTTCTTTTGTTTCCATTGATGAAAATAATGTGGAGGATAATAAGTTGGGTTTTACAATGAGATTTATTACCTCTTACAGTATAGAGGCAGCTTTAATGAAGTGTATCCTGATGAGAAACTGGGGTTTGTTCAGTTTTGATTCTGACATAACAATTAAACTGGGAGACAGACCTTACGTCACTTACAGAAAAGGGTATAATTTAAAGAGTTTCATGGAGATGAATAGTGGAATGTATCACCGGATTGATGGGACTTTCAAGTGTGAGGCGTGCAGTTGTTGCAGGCACTTGGCAACTGGGGCCAGTTTTTCAATTGCTAATAAAGCTTACAGGATAAAGGGAAGATGTACATGCTCTTCAAAGTCTGTAGTTTATCTTGCTTCCTGTCAGCTTTGTCCCGCATTTTATGTGGGCAAAACTGACAGGAAGTTTAAAGAAATGATCTATGAGCATGTATACAGTATAAGGAAGGCTAGGTTAATGAATGCCCTGGCCAAACATTGTAGTGAGAACCCCACTCACTCTTTTGTGTTTAAGGTTTTAAATCAAATTACATCAGATGTAAAAGGGGGCCCTTACCAGTTATTGTTAGAGAGACAGGAATTGATTTGGCAGTTGAGGTTGAATTCTTACAGAGCTCCGGGTCGTAATGACAAGGTTTCTCTTTTGTGCATACTGAAATTAAGAAGTCTATTGAGATAGAGCAATGGCCATCTGATGTTTGTGTTGATGGTAGTTGCAC
This sequence comes from Protopterus annectens, assembly GCF_019279795.1. Taxonomy (NCBI): domain Eukaryota; kingdom Metazoa; phylum Chordata; order Ceratodontiformes; family Protopteridae; genus Protopterus; species Protopterus annectens. The sequence continues at coordinate 831,249,795 of NC_056744.1, forward strand.
ATACATTGCCGTGTACTTGTCTTCATTTGCCTGCCTACATGTTCATTGGAGATTTAAGCAAGCATTATATTAACGGCATGTTTTTATAAACCTTGAAATGTGAATGTTGGGTTAATATTTCACGATTGTTTGATTTTTCATTGGATTAGGTTTATTTTATATTAGTCTAAGTAGGATTTTTAATAAGTCCAGCATTTGAGGATGTTGGTTTTTATCTAGTGGGTAACATTTGATTGATTATGTATAAAAGTTATTTTTATTTTTAACTTGTAGTTCAGTTATTTATGGTATAGTCTCTTTAAATGTCAATTAGTGTTAACATGTGTTTGTAAAGGGAGATGTATATTTGGGTGTGGGTGTTATTTGTACTGTTTGTCTGCAGAAGTTCGGCTATCAGTTGAACGAAAAGCATTGTGTAAATAAATTGTTGCTCAACAAGTTTGACTTCAGTTTTGCTCTTGCCTGGAGTTCCTTTGGAGATTTCTTGGTGTGTGTTCCAGTGTGCCTTGTGGATTTAACTGTAGCTGTGCAGTGGACAGAAATGGAGCCTTCAGTGTGAGTTCTGCCAGCATATATGGTCACAGGAAGAAGCAGCCAGGGAAGGATGCACATAAGTGACTAAATTCTGCTTATACAGCCCAGGGAAAGGGAGACAACTAGGTCTCAGTGCACAAGCTGCACTTTTTGCAGGAGAAGGGTACTGGCTTATCTAGCTTAAAGAGGTAGGACCTTGGCCTGCCAAACTTTATATTCACATGTTAGATAATGTGAGGGCAAAAATGAGCTCCCATACAGTGCTTGCCTGGCTTCTTGAGAGTAGGAAGTAGGGATGGTAGAAATCTCAAGTCTGCCCAAGATATGAAGGCTCTCTGGTTGCTGGCTGTTGCTTCTCACTGCCGGGCAGAAAAGAGAGTATGGATTTTGTTGAGACAGATTGGGGGATCTTTTTTCGGGTACAGTGCGGTAACGTATGGGGTGAAGCAACTGTTTGGTCACTAGAGATGAGTTGATTACTTGATATGGTAAGAAAACAGGAAAAAAGTGGCTGTGCTTCCTTTTTCCCAAATCAACGACAGTAATCATAATCACCAAATTAAATAATGCTAGTGGTTTCTCATTTTAAAGCAAAACAGCTTTGTATTATTTCTTCCTCTTTTTTTATAATCTAGTAGGATCTTAAGAGTTACAAGTCCTGCTTTCAGAAATATCCAAGAAGCACTCTGTAGATTGATTTGCTCAGGAGATTGCATACAGCTTTCATGCCAACAGCTTCTGACTGTCATACTTGTGTCTTCTGGATTATACTACTCATTCACATCTAATATGTTTCATATTTTAGTTTTACTGCACTTCCTTCCATGTATTCTTAACATTAGGTATCAGATAGCACAATACTAGGTCTTCAGCGTCAACTACCCCTCCCAAAAGAATTGCTGCTTTGAGCATATCCTTAGGTCTTCATAGGCTGTATGTTTAACCATTACTCTTGCATGTGTGGTATATGAGGCTGGACTATTAGGATTTTATGAAATTCCCAGAATCTGCAAGATTTGACATCAGGAAGTGAAGTTTGACTAGCCAGCATACAGATGGGCAACCAGATATCTCTTATGAGGCTTTCTTTCTCATAATTGCCGCTCACCCCACTCTCAAACCAACTATATAAACGTCTGTTGTACTCTTAGAACATCAAGGTTAAGTACCATTCTTGTTTTGTTAATGGATTGAGCATCAGCCAGTTCCACTTACACTAATTATCAGGATAGCTGTCAGACAAACTTATTGGTAAGAGACAGTGAGATAATGGCATATTATAGTTCAGCAAATGCATTCACTAGTCACGTCTTAATCTTATTATTTTTTTTTGAGTTTAGATATGTTTTTGAAATGCAAAAAAAAAAAAGTATTTTGCATCACTACAGCATTTGTGTGGAAAGTCACTTTGAGTTTCTTTGTACATTTTTGACCACAGCAATGCTGACACAATTATTATTGGTTGTCGGCTGTGGAAATGTCTGCAGAAACATAGCAGATGTTCCCTGAACTCATTAATGTGAGGATGGCATAATGGTTGAGGGTTTTTCCTTATAGATACAAGGTATGGGGTTTGAATCTAACCTCTTATTGGCTAGGTTTTTAATAGTCTGCAGACTAATAGCCTAGGATTAACCTATGAACAGAGCTTTGCTAGGGTACAATTACAAAAACATAGCTTAGTAAGTTTCTTCTATGCCACCTGTCAGGCCTTCTGGAATCACTCTTTAACCATAGTCTCTAAACAAGCTTCATACCTCATAAATGAGAACAGCAATCTGCAGCAGTTTTCCTGTACAGCATCAGCAGCAGTTTTTCTGTACACAAAGGTAGGCCATCTACTGGCTTGGGAAACTGCAGACCCATACGTCTCACTAGGTTGTTGTTGTGTCTTTCGGCTTTTCCCGGTTAGGAGTCGCCACAGCGGAACTCCGGTCCGCTAATGATTGGCAGTTGATTTTTACGTCCTGAGTTGCCAGCCCTAATGCACAACCTTCAACGAAGGTGCGCCCATTTACGCATGTCTCCACGCAGAAGACGCTCTAGCTGAGAGTTGAACCGGTCAGCGTCTTACTGTGAGGCGACAACGCTACCGCAGCACCACCACAGCGGATCCACAAGTCTCACTAGGTGTGTATACAAAACCATGGATAAGAATAGTCATGGAAATGATCAGTAATGACATAGACAACCAACAGACACTGGACACAATCCAGTTTGGTTTCTTCAAGGGCAGGTCATGCCAACTCATTCTGGTGGACTTCTTTGAGAAGTTCACCAAAGCAGTGCATGACAGCAAAATGTTTCATACTACCTACCTTGACCTGGACAAGGCATTTGACATGATACCCCACTTTAGCATTGGTGACAAACATAAGAGGTTGGGTATAAACTCTTTCACCTAGTGGATATTCAGCTGGCTCACAGTCAGGGGTGTCCACCTCTAAAAAAGAGGCCAGCCACCGTGGAATCAGACAGGGATCAGTCCTGAGACTGCTGTTTTTTTCATCTACTTCTCAAGTCAAGGTCATGGGCCTCTGGCTGACTAAATTTGCAGACTGTGGAAAATAAAGAACAGTCACAGAATCTCCCATCAGTACTAATATTATCCAAGAAGGTCTGACACAAACAAATAATTAGTGTCACAACCATGGGACTAAAACTAAATGCCAAAAAATGCTTAATAGTATCTTTTGGTAAGTCAGCCATCCCTGGTAATTACTATATTGATAAAACGCCCCTAAGAGTTGACCCATTAGTCAGGGACTTGGGGACATGTGGACCGTACTCTAGCCTTGACCATCATGTGTTTATGCTAATGAGGAAATCCTTCTATTTTCTGAAACTTGTAAACAAAAGTATGGCATCTAGTTTCAAGGAGGTCATTGTTCCACTTTGGCACTCATTACACCTGTCATTGAGTACAATGCCCCTTTGGTATGTACTTAACCAGGCACATCCAGCAGTTGGAACATCTACAGAGGTTCTTCACTAAAAGAATACAGGATGTAAGTAACATGTCCTGTGCAGGCCACTTCAAAGCCCTATCCCTGTATTCTGTCGAGAAGTCCTATACCTGACATACAAGACATCATTGGAACCCCACTCTGAGGGACCTCCTGTATATACATAATATGGACAGCACCATACTTAAACCTTGATTGTGATATAAATATGACCTGTTGGAGAGATTGGTATATATCCCAGAAGACTATGCCTTGTCTGGAACAGGCTTTCCATCCATGTGAGGCAGCGTTCCTCTCTAACCCAAGTCAAGTGTAACTTGGATAACTATATGGGAAAACGGAAATTCACTCATGGTTTGGTACCTGTGGCTCTAATGAACCATTTTCAGGCCGCCTGTGTCCATCTCCCAGGCTCCTGTTTTACACTACCAAGGGTACCAGAACTTGGCAGAGATGTGGGATGTATGACTAGGCTTTAGAAGGCCCCAGTGGTTGTTAGTCTAGTAGTAGTCTGATGAAGTCTTACTTGATGAATGTCTTTTTATCTGCATTTTGTGATTTTTATTTCTACCAGTGTAATAAAAGTTTGGTACTACACTTGGAGAGGCTGGTCTTTGGCTACAGGTGGAGTGTTTTCTATTTTCTAAGTGTTCATTTCACACTCTTGACACCAGAGTTTTGTTATTGATGTTTTTTACTGGTGCTGCTGGTAGCCATTATGTGACTCTTCATATTGAGATCGTTCACAGTAGATTTAAACTACAACAGAGATGGAAGAAATTGGGCTGCCGTCTGTTTTCGAGGAGGGATTTGATTCTTTGCCCTTTCCTTGTGGTCAGCAAGTGAGTGGGGCTGAAAAAAACATTTTCCATCTGATTTTAACTTTAACTAACAAGGTATCCAAACTGTAGGAAGCAGTTCAAAAAAATACAGAACCCAATAGTACACATCTCAGAGACAATGGGCAGACGTCAGAGAAGGGAGATGGCTGAGACGGCATCCCTTGCTACCAACAAGGTAACCAGAGGGACACCGTTACTGGGTTCTGCTGCGTCAGTTGATGCCTGCTCCTCGGGACAGATACGACTTATGCAGGGCACCAGACAACCTTGCGATAGACTGAAGGATTGGTTCCGTAACAATTTCGGACTTTTTAAAGCCGGCCCTGAAAACAATGATGACAACATTGATAAAAGACTGAATTGGAACAAAGACTATTAAAGATACGCAACCTACAATGTGACAACGCATACTTGACTGAATATGTAGGTAAACGTAGAGTTCCTAAAGGTTTTGCATGTGTTTAAATTTCCGAACGGGTTAAAAAGTGGACAGAGTGAATGTGATGAACTACTGGAGATGTTTGATCAACACGGGATCAAACTGATGGAATTTATTATTAAAGCCAATAATAACAAAATTAAAGAATTTTTGACTGACATTGATAAAATAACAAAATTTTAAATGTTGTTAATTTTAACATCTTTTCTTTTAAATACAATTATGTGTTTGATAAAGGGGAACAGGATGTTGTGAACAACATTGAAAGAAAGAAAAGGAAACTGGTTAGGAATGAGTATAAATACCAAAAACAAGATAGCATATCCCTTACCTAAGGCGTACACTGAAGGGGGAAATGAGAATGTTAACAGTCAAAGGACAGAAAACCCCAGCATAAGACAAGTTCCTACCCAAAGAGAAACAGTAAGGGATCAAGTTTATGAACAAGAGTACCCCCCATTAAAAAAGTCGTAGAGATTACAAAATAAAAACAGTTACAGAAATAACGGTAATGTTTTTAGGGACCTCCTGGAAGGGGCAGGGAAACATGTACAGGAACCAACATCAGTGAAAGAAGAACAGTTACCACTAGATCCTAGTACTAATAGTAACCGACGGGGGATGATGATGGTGAGATTATTAATTTGTTTGGGAGTTTAATTCTTTCCTATCAAGGTTTCAATATTTTAATCTACGCAGGTATTGTTATAAACAAAAACTTTTTTCTTTATTGATGAAAGGGATAAAATTTGTGCCCTCTAGAAAGGAAGACATTAGTTCCACCTTAACTGAGTTAAAACTCTGTACTAGGAAAATGAGTTTGAAATATATGTTCAAGGATAATTTAACAGCAAGTGGAAGAGATGGGTTAAGGAAGAAAAGTTGTTACAACTGTCCTTTACACCCCCTTATAGGTACCTTTGACAAGATATGTTCACAGGAGATACATGAATTATTGGACCACGATCGACCTAGGCAGTTTAACCTGACCAAGAAGGAAAATGACTTATTAAAAGAACTTAAAAGTAATCCCACCTTGAGGTTTATGAAACCGGATAAGGGGGTGGAATAGCTATAGTGAACATTGAGGATTACAATAATAAGATTTTTTGTACGTTACAAAATGAAGAGAAATATGAATGTGTTTCCAGGAATTAAATAAATATTTCTTAGAGGAAAATTAAATTAGTCATGGAGGACTCCCTATTTCTGGGGGTAATTAATGAAGAAACATACCACTTTTTGAATAATGACAACCCAACCATTCCAGTGTTGTTCGGAATTCCAAAAACACACAAAAATGTTTACAACCCACCTTACCGGCTTATTATAACAAGTCAAAATAGTATAACCTATTCACTGGGTGTTTTTATAGACTGGATGGTGAGAAATTCTTTGACTTCTATTGGTCATACTTTACAAGACTCTTGAGACATTTTGAGTCAGATTCAAAATGATTATTATAGTGAGGGTTCTAGTTTTTCAACTGTTGATGTGGTTGATCTATTCACCTCCATACCTCATGAAATAGGGCTCGAATTTTTCCATGAGGTATTGGTGGAAAAAACTACCTTGGGAAACACCATTGTTAATTTTATTATGGTGTTAATGGAAATAGTTTGAGAACAATTTCTTTAGTTTTGGGGATGAATTTTTCCGTCAGACCAAAACTAGTTGTGCCCCACTTTTTTGCCAACTTAGTTATGTACCGTTGGGAAAAGGAACATATCATATACAGTCCATTTAAAGATTCTTGGACTGTTTAACTAAGGTATTTGGATGATATTTTTATCCTCTGGAAGGTAGGGGAAAAGCACGGGGAGTTCATAGATTATTTGAACAGTATATGTGATTATTTTAAATTCACAGGTAACAGCGGTAAGGAAAAAATTAGTTACCTGGACATGTTTCTTTGGAAAGACAATGGTAAACAATGTTTTCAGTCTTGAGTCTATCCAAAACCCACTTTTTTGAACGACTACTTGGAGTTTAAAAGTAGTCATCCTTTACATGTGAAAGGAAACATAGTAAAGGGTCAGATGGTCCGTATAGCAAGAATCTGTTCAGACCTCGAAGTAGTGAAGGTAGAAATGGGTACCCTGGTGAATTTATTTGTAGTAAGGGGATATCCATTGGAGTTTGTTTTACCCATTTGTGACCAAGTGATTGGTGAATGGGGTTCTAGATGTAAAGCATTGTTAGGGGTAACCCAGAACAAAGAGGTTATAAATCCCTATTTACAGAGAAATGATTTTTCCTATTAAATGGTATTAACCTATGGGGAAACTTGTGACAAAATTAAGGAAATTCTCCAGAAAAACTGGGTACTTTTTAAAGGAAATGATGAACTCCTTGGGATCATAGGTAATGGGCCTACTTTTTCTTACAGGACTAATAATAATTTAAAATTTTTGTTATAACACCCCATTTAGCTGGAAACAAAGACCCCCTAAGGGTACCACTAAATGTGGGGCCTGTGACTATTGTAAATTTATCATTACAAGTTTCTACCAACGGTTATGAGGTGAGGCTAGCCACGGGTTCCTGTGTCACTACAGGGGTAGCATGTATTGCTATTTGTCAGGATTTTTATATTGGCAAACCTGAGAGGAGGTTTAGAAGAAGGTTCTACGAGCACATTTATAGCATTAAGAAACAGGATGAAAATAATGCACTATACAGACACATTAAATTCTGACCGTACTTTTCTGTTTGGAATTTTAGAAGTGGTCTTTAAGGACTTTAGGGGGGGTAATTTGAAAAATAGAATAGATAGGGATGAAATGAGGTGGCAGCTATGTTTGAATGCCATCGTTACCCCAGGTATTAATGATAATGTCTCATTTAAACCAGAGCTAAAATTCAGGGCAACACGGCTGTAAAATAAGCCTGCCTAAAAGGAGACTATTTTGTTTTTTAAGAACTATCTTTGTTATAAACTGTTTGTTCTTTATATTAATTAATGTTAATTTTTTGCAGTGTTTGCCTTGAATTTTCTCTAGGGTGGGTATAGTGTTGTTAAATGTTTTTAACAATTAATTGGAAGTTCTGATTGGGGGAGTAAGCTTTGTTAAGACATACCTTTGCATTCATACACAGTTATGATGAAGTCGTACTTGACAAAAGCGCTTGACTGTGGTTTGTGTTTTGGATGTATTTTAAACTACATCTTTTTGTCTGCATTGTGTGATTTTTATTTCTACCAGTGGAATTACATTTTGGTACTACACTTTGAGAGTCTGATCTTTGGCTACAGGTGTAGTGTTTTATATTTTCTAGTACACACCTATGAACCCCTTAATAACTGACCAGTCTGATGATGTCCATTTAATTCTTCCTCATTTCTGGGTCTAGGATCTGACATCGGATCCAGTTTGTCTGCTTTTACAAGACTATGATCTGAGCCTCAAGCTCCTCCTTCTTCCATAATTCCCCATGCCTGTCTAACCCTTAGATCTCATTTGCTGCTGTTCTCCACAGACGTTTTCTGTAGTTGTCTAGCTTTTTCTCAGTGGAAAAGATAAATTAATTCTCAAATTCTTCTAATTTTCTTTCTGATACTGCTGAACATTTCTATACCTTCTTGCCTTTCTTCATTACGTCCCCTCCTATAGTTTTCATTGGTTTAGTGTTAGGGACTCTCCCCTTCACTTTCCCTCCATTTTTTTCATTGCTTCATTACTTCTTTCTGTAGTAAAAAAAAAAAGACTATAGTGTTTGGCCTTTTTTCTCTATATAACATTTTCTCCTGTGTGTGTGTGTGTGTGTGTGCGCGTGCGTGCTTGTGTCCGAGTGTGTGTTTGTGCATGTGGTGTTTTGGCTTACCTGTCATCATGTCTGATAGACCGGATAAGCTTACAGGGTTCAAAAGATGCACTTCTTGTGGGCACAAAATCCCTTATTCTGATGCCCACCAGAAGTGCGTGTGTTGCCTGGGGTCCAAACATCTGCAGGCTGACTGTCCCATCTGTGCAGCCTTCAACCTGTGCACCCTTTCATATCATTAATTTTGAAGGTATCATGTCTGTTTCTGGAGCTCAAACTCTTGTTAAACTGTCAAGTTCCAAGGATCATAAGTGAAGACCTCAGGTTCCCCCGGGGCTTTGTCCTATTCTTATGCAGAGAAAAGACCTAGACTGATGGATCCAAGTGTGTCTGAAGTGTCTTCAGATCCCAGAGTCCTCTCTGCTCTGAAGCTGGCTCCTGATAAGTCCACGGATTCTTTATCACCAGATCCGGCCGTGGTAGTTATTGAGTCTCCATCGAGAACGTCCTCCTCAGATCCTACAGTGTCGAGTCCGAGGTCTTGGAGCCCAACTCTGGTTTCAATGTTGACACATGCTTTCCTGGTCCCTACCTCCCAAGAGCAATTCACCTATAAGATTCAGGCACTCCTTGGCTTCCTTTAGGTCATCTCAGAGCCTTCTTTGATCTGATATGGATAGGATGATGTGCAGCTTTCTCAAGGCGCAGATACAGTTGGGACTTTTGCCATCTATGTCCCATCCATAATCTGTGAGATCTCCAGCTGCTTCTCTTCACCCTTCTCTTCTGATCCAAGCAATTGCTTCGGGATCTCAGGGTCTGGTTTCTCTGAGGGAGCCGTCGACAGATAAGAGGATAAGGATTTCTTCGACTCCATCAGGGTCCTAGACTGGCTTGGCTCCAATGCCGTCAGAACAGAAAGGGGTCTTGGATCCGAGATGTTAGCACCGACTGCAGGGGGCAGGTGACGGGTCTAACCTTGTTGGATCCATTTCTTCCCCTAGGAGCTTCGGCCTTCGACAGCTCGGGTCCGATACCCTCTGGAAGCTTCGGTTCCGGGGTAAATTCTACTCCCTTTCCCCAGGTAGCTTATGCTCTGGGAGAGGGAGAGGGTTTCCTCTAGTCCATCAGCCTTTTGGGTGGTAGAGAGGACCTTCTCTAGACCTAGAACTGCATCCTCTCCTCTTCCGGATCCTACTCAGTCTACATCTCTTCCGAGTCCTGAGCCCATCCATCCTGTTTTAGGTCAGCCCCCCCCCCCCCCAAACTGACCTTCAGTCTACTACCCCCCCCGGGCCCTATAGCTTCTGATTCTTCCCCTGAGCTTCTTGAGTACCCGTCAAGAGAAAGTGCAGGAGGAGGCAGTTAGAGTCCTTTATGGAGTCCTTAACTGAAGACACCGACATCGATGAGGGAGAGGGATCCCCAAGATCTCCACCAGGCGATGTCTCCTTTGAAGACATCTTGGACATATTGAGACAGACAGGTGGATGGTCCTCCCAACTTCCCTCTTCTGAGGAGTCAGTGTTTCTACAGGCATTCGGGGCAGGTCCGTCTACGACCCTTCCTCCCCTTGAGTGGATGAACTTATTTATCTAGTTTTCCGCCGGGTGTGGAAGGAACCCGATATTGTAGAACCTATTCCCAAATGTGCAGACAAATATCTCAGCCCACCTAGTGACAGACTTCATTGGAATAAGGGTGGGCCCATTCATGCTATTGTGGTGTTGGCGGCCACAAAGAAGGAGGTGACCGAGCTGAGCTCCACAGTCCATCCCCTGAACAGGTAGTCCCAGGCTTTGGACAGACATGGGAAGCTCATCTACACCTCAGCCACTTTCGGACTGAGAACGTTGAACTACCTGGCCCATTTGACTCGCCTTGAAAGAGATTTGTGGAGCTAAACAACTCTCTTACATAGACCTTGTCATAGGAGGGCCTCAAGAAGGTGTCTCTCCATTTGGCTACTCTCTCTTCCTTAGCTAGTTACTCGATGAGGTTGATCTCTCATGCTGCAGAGGGTACCTCTCGAACAGCTGGATGAGGCATAGCCTTGAGTTAGACATGCCTGGCTGAAGCTGTGCTGGTTTGCGGAACCTTTTAAGGGCATCTTTCACTAATTCCCCCTTCGATGACTCCTCCCTTTTTGGACCATTTGTCAAAGATGCTGTCACCCGCAGTGTGCAGGAGGAGAAGACCTTTTCTTGGGGTAGGGATCAGATTTTTTACTCCTCAATGGACCTTCTCAAGGAACAAATAAGGGGCTAAAATTTTTATTTCAAAAAATCTCAAGGTTCTTTCCAGGATCCTCAGCAAGATTCCTCTTGCAGAGGAAGAGGATTTGATGGTAGGTGCCACCCTAGAGGTGGGGGGGGGGTGTCCTGCAAAACCAGGGCTTCAGAGCACCCCTGTCTGACAAGTCCTTTCAGCGCTCTTGAAGTGTACCTGATTGTCCTACTCTGGAGGCAGTCAGGGGCCATCAATGATTGGACTTAGATGCCTTGACAAGGCTAACAAACGACCGCTGGGTGCTAAGCATGATATCCAGAGGTTAGTACATTCCCTTTTTCCTTCCACAACAAAGTTCCAGGAGGAATGTCACCGACATACCACCCAGTCAGAGGGAGTTCGCCTTTTGGGAAGTTCAAAAACTTTTAGAAAAAAGAGCCATCCAAAAGGTCCCGACCAAACCACAAGGGCCCAGAACTTATTTCTACTCCAAACTAAGGGTTGGGAGGGTGGTGTAATGGTTAAGGTGTTTGCCTTACAAACACAAGGTGCAGGGTTTGAGTCTTACAAGGGATACGTGGCTAGTCTTAAAATGGCTCGCAAGGGCAGTTAGCTTAGTACTAATCTATGAAATATCTATGAAATTTGTGCTTCTCTTTGGTGCCAAAAAAGACAGAGGACCTACGACCAATATTGGATCTAAGCAAACTAAATCTGTGTCAAGAAGTCTAGGTTTTCGATGGTTACGGTCCTTCTTGCAGCTTCTGTACAAGGACAAATGGATGTGCTCTGTGGATCTCCAGGATGCATACTATCATATCAAAATAGACAGACTGTCCAGGAGACATCTGCACTTCCATCTGAGAGTCAATCTTTATCAATTCAGAGCCCTGCCCTTTGGCTTCACCACAGCCCCCCTGGGTGTTACCAATGTATGGTAGTGGTAGCACTCACCTGAGACTGCAGGAATTCCAGGTGTTTCCATATTTGGACAATTGGCTCTTTATGGCACCAACAAAGCATCAACTCCTCTGGGCCATGGAGTATCTTCTGCAGACCTTCATCCAGTTGGGAATCGTGATAAACCTGGCAAAGTCAAACTTAACTCCTTCACAAGAACCTGGATTTCATAGGAACTAAACTGATGTGGTCAAGTTCATAGTAGTGCTGTACTGAAACCCTAAAAGCAGCATTGTGGATGAACACTGGGTGAGACTGCCTGAAAGTTCATAATGAAACCTGAAAGGAAGAACTGAATGATGGCTTTTTCTTTACTGTATAGGCAGTCCAGCCCTTGGTTCAGAGGTGTCCACTGCTGCAATCTAATAATTTGCATTGCACATCTGTTTAGTACACAGAGTACAGCAACAACCCAGAACCTATTCACTGAGCTGTCATTACATCAGAAGTAAAACTTTTGTTCATTTCACCAGAAATGTACTTATTTTTGTTTTGATCTAACTAGAGCATCTAAAGTGACATGATCAAATTCATCACAGGTCTGTAGAGCAGCAATCTTAATAACTTTTGTAGCTGAACACTGAGATTGCCTGAAAATTTCTTAAGGAAATCTGAAATATGGACTGAGACATGGCCTTTTACTTACAGGCACTGGTTCAGAGGTGTTCACTGCTACAGTTAGCTATTTTTGCATTACATACCATTTCCATTGTGGCTATTAATGCTGAGCATAATAGTGGCCTAAAATACTTTTTTACTGTGGTGCCATTATATCATATGCAAAAATAATGTACATTTGGCTCAAGCTGTAGGACACACGGGATAAAACCTTGCCCATGAACCAGGTGAATCGGGGTTTAATTAGCAAAGTGGAACTGGAGGAGATGGATGAGGTGAGGGAAGAGGAATGAAAAGGCTGGAAACTGCTCATCTCTCCTGGAGGAGAATGGGATGACATATATTTGATGATTCATGTTTATCCACAATGCTGCGTTTAGGGTTTCAGTACAGCACTACTGTGAACGTGACCACACCAGTTTAGTTGCTTGGCAGCATGACATTGCAGCACTGGATTGCTACAACTCAAAGCAGTGTATATTTTTTTGTGAAATATATGGCATATAAATATCTGAAAATTTAATAATGCTGAACCTCTGATCGCATACCTCTAAATCAACCAAAATAAATCTATATGTAGCTCAGCTAATAAGCATCACCACCAGAAACAGTAAAAGCACTAACAGGCAAGTCCACACTAACAAAACCCAGTAATATAAAATCCTCTGGTTGCTTTCAGATACTACAAGTGATGACCTCCCAAATTATATAATCAGGAACAACATGGTTCACCCACACAAATCTATGAACAAGTATGCAATTTAACCAAATCTGACAGACACATATATTACAACCCTGATCCACTACA